>NW_026712328.1:13189550-13477295 GCF_030504385.1 Musca domestica | reverse complement strand
GTTCTGTGTTAGCGTTGTTACTGCATACGTTTCCCCCAACATCATGCGATTCCATTAGAGGGGGTAGTGAGAAAGCCCATCACATTTCCTTATGAATATTGACAGTAAAGTTAGGATATTCCTCTGTGTTAAATCCCTAAACACATCCAAAGGATACTGACAAGGTGCAAATTTTACACGCATAATTCCCCTCATCTGCAACCAGCGGCATTTTATAAACGTATCAAACCACAAGCAGCTAAAAAAGTATTGAAATGATGCGCTAAGCTTGCAGGGTGATGTTGTGTTGTAGGATGTGGTCACACATACACGCAAACATTTACGTTTATTTGTATACACGTGCAAATAACGGCAAACATCTTTACACACACACTTCAAGACCATGCAGTGCAATGGCACAGTGTTGCGGAGGTAAGAAATATTATCAAACATTTTTTTGCTTTTTGAAGAGAAATTAAGAAAGCGAAACTTAAGAACCAAAAATCAAAATTCATGATGATGTAGTATAAATTGCTAAGAGAATGTATTCAATTTTCGAAAATTTCAAATAACAGGAAACTATGTCCGTGATCAAATATTTTATTGCAATTTTCCAATACATAACCGATTTAAATATGGTCGCATCAATGTAATCTGGGCCAAGATTGGATACAACTTTAACTTGCACATAATTCAAATGACAAAATGTCAAGCAAAAAAAATTATATTTGGAATTTTTTTATTTCAATTCAAACCTTCAAATATCAAAAGCAAATATGAATTTCCAAGAGCTTGTCTCACAAATTTATTAGATGAAGAGGTGTGAATATATTTTTGGAAGAGATGCGAAGTTAATGTGCAGCAGTTTTCCATGACATGCGGGTTTTGGCCTTTAGTGTGAGTTTGTGTGTTGTTGAACATTCGATTCAACTCACACCAAGAAAAACGAAAGGAGAAAAATTATTAAAGTTCAGCTTTAATAAACTGATTCATAATATTATTAAAAATCTGAGTAGGGACAAAGCAGTGACGAAACACCACACTACAGCGATAATGCTCTTGTGCGTTGTAAAAATGCATAATTCTTTTATTTTTCCAAATGAAGCTGTATATATTATTAGAGTTCAGTTGAATTTTTTTTGCCCCCTAAAAGATATTTTTTGTTTTTAAAGTGAAAATGTGGGTGGATGTAACAATTTCATAAAAACTTTAAACTAAATATGTAAACGGAGAGAATACACATACAGTCTTACATAAGTATAAGTTTGACATAAAGAAGATGAAGACAGATACATGGCAGCCAAGCTTATAGATTGATTAAATTTAAGCGACATTTTATTATTAGAAAAATCTTGCATTTTCTGTTAATTTTTCTGCTACAAAATATTGCTAAAATCAAAAAAAATATTTCCTTTATAACATTTTTCATTTGACACTTCTTTTTTTAAATTTTTCATAGAACAAGAATGGAGACCCTGGACCTGTATGAGCAATCTTCTATAATATTATGTAATACCTATTAGAAACTTCAAATTTGATTTGATTATTAAAATACCGAATTTCTGGAGGTACAGTTATAGGTACCAAAACTAAGACCTATAATGTCAATTCTATGCAAGAATGTTTCTTACATAATGTGGAACACATGCGGTTAATTTAGAGTAAATATTAAAATTTTCAAACCAACATAGCGTTTTCCACAAAAAAAGTCCTGCAGACCTAACACACACCTGAGCAAAATTTTATCTACTACTTTATTTTGTTCTTAAGCTGTTTTTCACAGACAGGCAGACAGAAATTGCTAACCGAATATAATTTTATACTGATCAAAAATATATATACTACTGTGGGGTCTAGAATTTATATTTCGAGTTGTTACAAATACAATGACAAACTTTAGCTAACTAGTATAGAGGGTATATACTATTGAGGAGGGTATAAAATCATCTATCTTTAAACGGCGTTTTGGATGGAACTTCGACTTAGTTGCTAATTCACACTTCCTAACATTTTTATCAAATAGATCAAGTTCGAATATGACTATCATTAGTCCAGTTCTTCTGTACTAAAAATAGCTAGACAAAGAAGGATTTTTGACACAGCCAGGCTACGAGAAGAAGACAAATGGTTAGGCAAACACCTCTTTTATAAATAAATACGACGGAATGTGGTGGGAAGTATTACATATAATTCTAAAACACCACTGCCAAGCGTATAAAGTAACAACATAGATCAGTCAGTTCTGTACATATTGAATTTATACTATATGCTTTGGCGACATCATTAATGTCAACCATTTATTTACTGTGCCCACCCTCAACTAAACAGCAAACAGTTGAAACGATGACCTAATGATAATATGTGTAATTATACAATTTGACATCTTCCTCTATAGACAGTAAATATAGAAATTTAGAGGTGGTCATAGAAGCCTTTAAAATCACTATCCTAAAAACGCGTTACTCAATAAAGGGCCTCTTAATAAATTTTGGTTTTTTTAACTACTTATATATATTTAGGTACAAGTAGGCAAAGTCTGTGGTCGTGCGGAGCTACAACATTATAATATGTTAAAGGTCCGTTGTGTCCAAATCCATTTTGAAATTATATGATGGATTGTTGTCCATTTACAGCTAAATATAATACAATGGTCATTCTGTCTTAACTTTCTTCTCATTCAAAATTCCGAGTCGCTTGGTTTCAATTGTGTAATACGGTAATTTTTTTTCTGTTTTGGTTCATTTAAACCCCTTAATATTTGCAATCATCTCCAAAAGCAAGAGGCCCCTCTGTATCTCCAAATTAGACTCATCTATATGATTTCCGTTGTCCTAAACTCTACCTTTATGCGAGATTTCGTATCTTTGCTTTCTATTTGTGACCTGCAAAATCAGGAACATTTTTAGTTGTTGGTCCATTTCAACTCCTAATATATTGCGGATATCTTTGAAAACAATAGGCCTAGCCCTTCTGAGTCTAACCCTACCATTGTGATATGTATATAATAACCCCATCTGTGTTGTAAGGCGAAAAAAATATTACAAAATGTAAGCTTCAGTATTAAAAGTCAATCTGAAAAAATCGCATGCGATAATTTTTAAGATTTCATTCTTTTATGCCAGTAGGGCATTCTGAATTGACAAAATCTATCAAAATCGGTCCAGCCCTTTTTGTATTTACACATTATATATTTCGCTATATATGTCCAATATAATTACTATCGATATCTACGTAACGGTCAGAATTGACCTTTCTGTCTATTTGTGATTTCGCCGGGATTGAAAATATTCGCGGTTAATGGAAAATTTGACTTTTATTTAACACAATTGTTATGGTCAATTTCACCCAGTAAATGTTACCCGATGACCATCAAATGTTAACTTCGTCTTCGATTGGGCTATAATTGCGACCTGTAGAGCAACTGCAAAATCGGGAAATTATTCAGATTTTGGTCCATTCGAACCCCTAAATACTATGCGATCATCTCCAAAGCATAGGCTTCCATTCTGACCATAACCACACCTCCATATAAAATTTCGTGAGGATCGGGTCATAATTGCGACCTGTAAAGTGATAACAAATTAAGATGGGCATAGCCAGATTGACTCAGCTCGGTGAGATAGGAAGATGCATATATACTTTCCTATGTGGGAAAACCTCATTTCGAGGTGTTACATAATTTTTGGCCCAATTAAACTTATAATACCCCCAACACCCGTGAGTAACGTGCTCATAACACTCGCTTTAAGAGTCAGATTCGCACAACTCTATGAAAGGGTACTTATATATGCGTTTTCACCACAAACGCCAATAACATCAAGATTTAAAATAATTTCTCTTTCGAGTCGAATATATAATAACCTAAGGAATAGCCTTGAAATTGGAATCTTCCGAATGTCACCCATCATCATCATTTATCTAAAGATGTACTCATAAAAGGAACTTTCCAAATTGATATTCGTCTAGCCACGAAAAAAGCATCTAATATGCCTGAAGAGCCGTTTTATCAACGACGAAACGCGTCTCATACCGGTTGATGCATGCGACTCTACTAGATAGATGTTATATTACCTCGAAAAAGAAAATTATAAAATTTCCATAAACAAATAACCTTTGCCTTAATAAGGCAAACATTTCAAATAAAAGCAAGATTTTCCGTTCGGGCTTTTGGACAATAAATAACAAACGTTTTTTTGGGAAAACAGTAGTTAAAAGTATTTAAATGCTGTTTTAATTTATTTTTTAATACTTTTAGTGTGTTTCAGATAACATTAACATACGTATAAAATCTTGTCTTTGAAAAAATAAATTTAAAAAATGAAAATCTTTCAATTTTTAACATGCATTGTCGACAAAAAGCATATTTTACTACCTTAAAATTTTAAATTTCTGACCATGCAGTTTTTGATTGGTATGTATTGGAAAAATTTTAAACAATAGATCTTATTTATCACAAGAAATATTTAATAACAATAAGAATTGAATTACACCTTCCAACATCGTCCAACTCCTACTCAATTGAAAGTAATATGCCTTCGAAACAACGATATTTAATCGATTCATAGCTTGAGAAATTTAGCTACACGATTTAAAGTGGTTTCTGGGTTAAATATTTAGTTTAGTTTTCTTTTACGCCAATATACACACACATATATATGTATTTACATTTATATACGTCAACACTCACACAGTAGCACACACTACACATCTGTTTATATAGTATATATATTTGTATATTTTTTATTATAGCGGGAGATATTTGAACCACACAACCGTGCACTTGAAACAACGGATCGAGAGGCCAAAACAATAGGTATTGAGTGACAAATAAATGCCGCTGCACAAAAAAGAAGTGCAACAACAGCCACAGTCATTATTACAACCACCCCATACTTTACTATTTTACAAAAGCGTCTTCACCTCACACAAACACACACATCCACACAGACTCATTTACTTCTTCGTTCAATCGCACCGATGCCCCCCCACACTCTTGGGTGTATGTGTGTCCTGGCAGGATAAAGACACGCGTCTGTGCAAATTGTGGAGCGAAGAGACTGCCAGAAGAATTACAATACCATCTTTAACTGCAAATGGGTACACACGCACACACTCAAAGAGTTCGTCTGGGGGACTGGATGCATGCAGCTGTGTGCAATGCAAAAGGTGGCACAGACGACGTCGACGACAAAGCAGACGCAGACGCCAACCGAAACATCGGCATCAAGACCGACCGACACAGACGCAGACACCGACACCAGACACAGACAAAGCCAAAACCATAACAAATACACTCTGGCCATTTTACAGAGCTGCCAGTGGAATCTGTAAATTTCAAAAGCACCATAAAACTAGAAAATAAAAACGGGCCAAGCAACTGAACGCCAGACGTCGTGTCAACATCTAACCACCAGTCGGTCGACGAGTCTGACGGCCCAGCAAAGTCGGTTACACGTGTACGGATGGAGTGCAATGGAATATGAAATAGTGGATGAGTATGTTCAAAATCCTTCCTCGCCGCTGCACCCCCACTGTCTGCCAGTTCCCTCTCTTCTCTGTCTGTGCAGTGGCACTTTTGTGCCCGTAGTCATACAGACAAGCACTGAGACACTCACTCACACACACACATGCACGCCCATAATCACAGACTTGCCGACACAGTTATAGAGACAAGTTTTACACTGGCACAAAAAGGTCTGTTAAACAAGTTGTAAGTTGTACAACTAGGTGCCTACACACAGCCAAATGAACCTTCCAACACACACACAGGCAAGCACATTTCAACTAAACAAATGAGAATTTAACAGAGAGTGTTTTTGTCGGAGTGTGAAAGTAGGAATCTTGCAAGGATAGTCAACAGTCAAAAGTACCGACATTTCCAGTAATACTGGAGGTAGCAGTTTATAGCTGCTTGTCGTTTTTTACCCATTTCGGTGTACCACACTCCTTCCCGCCATCGCCGTTGCCATCATCAACGCCGCCACCACCACCACCACCTACTGTCATTCTTAGAGCACAAACTTTTCGATTTCACTTTAAGTAAGAGCTTCGTTGCATTTTGTTGTTGGTGTTGACTTTTTAGTTTCTAGTCGAGCATGTCAGTGTTATATTTTTCCCAAACACACCGACAAAAGATTTAGAGACTATCATCATATTTCATATTCAGTAGTAGCACATGCACACACAGACACGCTCACGCTCGACAACCCACACATGCAATGAAAATACAACACGCGTTCACACACATACACACACTAAACACACGCACATACGATTACCATTTAAGTTTTAATTGGCTTTCAAAATTTTTCTAATTGTTTTGGGACTCCATAGCTTTCGCATTTTGAAAACCTTAAGATTTTGCCCACTCCAGAGCAAAGGAATTTGGTCGCCAATTGCTGACATAGCCCCAAGCAATTGATATGTTTCCGCTTGTTTCTTTCTGGCTCAAATCCATAGCCAATGCTGCCGTTGCATTACCATTGAACATGAACCGGATATGTTCGCCTCGATAATGTTTTGTGCCTTTGTGTGGGCGTGAGTGTATTTGTATGTGTGTGTTTCCCAGGCATCTTTGAAAAGTACTGGCGAAGAAATGATTGCTTGTTTACAAGTTTACTTAGCTATTATGTGATAAATTTCTCGTCTCATTCCAACAGGACAACGCCAGTGTAAAATGACACATCGGAAATAGAGTACGGTCACAGGTGTGCTCAAGTGTCAATAAATTCACAGTTCACAGAAATATGCCATTGAAATAGCATCATCGTCATCATCAACTCCCTCACTGAGAGAAGGCCTTTGTTGTGCTGCGTTGAACTTTTAACAACTGCAGTGGCACTTTTCCATTTCATAAAAATGCTGCTCCTAACAACGAGAGAACAAACTTTTATTTATTTTCTCCAAGCTTTTAATTGCTTCTTTCCATTTTACATCAAAAACAATGGAGTTTTTTTAATTTTTTTTTTTTTTTTGATGCCAATGTTGAGTTTAGAGTTAATATAACAAATACTGCTATCTACATGCACACATGTAGATGTACTGCTGCGGTAGTTTATTAGTCTCTGACTGAAGAAGATGTACCGTTGTTATGGACAAGATAAGTATTTATCTTAATTGATGTGGTAAATTAAATTATGGTAGCTGTAGAATTTCTTCTAAGACATTAACAAATATAAGCATTTAAATAATGAGAAATGAATTTTTGCGCTTAATTAGAGCAATATTTGGGTAGTGAATTTTTCTTTTTTTTCATTTTGTAGATGGACGTATTTTGTGAGAATCAGAAGATGTGACAGATATATTTAATATTCACATCAGATCTCTGGCTGAGACCCAAATACTAAATACTCCAAAAATATCTGAAATATAATTATTGAAAATTGTGACCCTTTGTGGTGGAAATTCCAAAAGGGGTGACTATTATTTGAAGAAAATCTGAGGCTTATTTCGCTTTTTATGAGCGTTTTGTTATTCGGCTGTTGACCCCTTTGTGGGGGAGTCTAGTACCTCCGATATCTACCATCAACAGATCTTGTGTTGGTAGATATATTGGAATGTGTGAATTTGAGAATGAATCGGATGTTTATTTCGCAATTTATGAGCATTTAGGCCAAAATGATAATCCTTTGTGGGGGAGGTACAAAAAGGATTGGACTGAGATATCCTATCTTCACACCATAAATTAATAAAAATATTGAGATATTTGATGAGAATCGGATTCTTATTTCGCACTTGTTGAGAGATATAATTATTTGAAATGTTGACCGTTTGTGGGGGAGGTGTCAGATATTCCATCTTTCTTGTGTTTATAGAAATATTGCTATATACGAAATTTGAAGACATTCGAAAACTTATTTCTTATTTTATAAGAGTTCAAATTATTCAAAATTTTGACTTCTTCGTTGGGGAGGTACCATAAGGATTGGCCGATATCTACCATCAACAGATCTTGAGAAGGATTCGGCTGCTTATTTCGCATTTTATGAGCATTTGTGCGTTTTGTTTGTGATAACCCTCAGTGGGGAGGTATCAGAAGGAGTCGAAAATATATTACATCTTTGCTCCAGATACTGTGCAAATGATAGAAATGTTGGGATTTGAAGAATTTGAAGACAATCGAAATTTATTTTAAAAGAGTTATGATTGTTCAAAATGTTGACCCCTTGTTGTGGAGGTACTACAAGTAGTGATCTGGGACTGATAAAATGTTGGGAATTGCAAAGTTTGTACAAAATTGGATGATCTTTTCTCGTTCTATAAGGTGAATATGTTCACCTTCTGTGGGGGCGGCCCATTTCCGAACTCGATCTAAGTTTCGTTAAAATATAACGAAATACCAAGTTTGAACCGAAACGGATACTCCCTTCGAGAGTTATCGTGTGCACCAGCCGGCCAGACAGTCGGACGGGCGAACGGACACCCCTAGATCGAGATCGAGAAAATACCTAGAGCCTATAACCGTTACTTCTATGGGTCATATGGGTTGAGGGTATAAAAATGTAAAAACAACTTGGATATTTTAAAGTACTATACCTACATTTGTCAAAATGTTTAAAATCGGACGTCTATATTATTTGATATCCTAGACTAAATCTAAATGTTTATAGTTTCATAAATTAAATTGCAAAATATTTTGAAAGTTTTGTATTCATTTGTCTATTTTGCCACATTACTTGAGAATCAATAAACCCGTAGTATTCGGTGCCACTTAAGACATCAAAAAACATGTCAGTATTTTTAGCCAATTTTTATGTCACCACCACATTGGCAAGAATTCCAACAAAACCTACTTAAAGTGTCTGCGTAATAAATTTATTTGGCAACATAATAATGGCCACAGTGTTGCCAAAAATTCCTTGCTGATACTTGAACTTGGTACCGAAACGAACAACGGGCAAAGGTAAAATCGTGACATAACGTGTGGAACTTTGCAAATAAACTGTCAATAAAATGTCATCAACAATGACAATAAAACCTGCAATTTTTCTTGTTGTTGTTGCAGCGTTACTGGGTGGCGAAGAAACGGCCAACTCGACTGCACATAACTCTTTTTTGAAAAGCTTCCAAAAATAATGTTTTAGAATTACGTAGGTCAACTGTGTGGAATCGTCGTGATTACTTTTGGAATTTAAAGGGGGAATATCACACAAAGTCAGATTGTAAATTAAAGTCTTACTAGAGTAAAATACTCACACATATACAGAAACATATCCACTCAGCAAAAAGACGAACTCATCTATTTTTATAACCTCCACCATAGTATGGAGGGTATATTAAGTTTGTCATTCCGTTTGTAACACCTGGAAATATACATTTTAAACCGCACAACGTATATTTTCTTGATCAGCCTAAAATTCTATGTCTATTTAGCGATGTCCGTCCGTCTGTGAAAATCACTCTAGCTTCCGAACAAAATGAAGTGGGTTGACAAAATTTTACTCAAATGTATATTATGTCTGCAGGACTTTTAGTATTGAATATGAGACACGTTTTGGTATAACCCTCATATAATGGTACCTCCCCATATTCGGTATTGTGATGATTTTAACGACATTATTAACCGGAATTGTTTTAAATTTGGTATTTGAAGTTTGTAATGGATACTACAGCCTAAGACAGAAAATTGTCTGTGCTGGTCCACGTCTTCGTATAGCCTCTATATAGCGGTACCTCCCGATATTTAGTATTTTTATGATTTTAGCGCTTTATTCACCGTAATGGTTTCAAATTTGATATTTGAAGTTCGTAATGGATACTACAGCCTAAGACAGAAAATTGTCTGTGCAGGTTTACGTTTTGGTATAGCCCCATATAATAGTACCTCCGTTGTCGTTTAGACCCTAATATAACGATTACATTCGGTGCTTTTAAGATTTCAACAGAATTTTTAACGGATTTTATTTTTTGAAAATTGCCAAATTCGTTTCAAGTGGTGGAGGGTATTCAATTTTCGGCCCGGCCGAACTTATAGCTTTTTTACGTATTTTTTTTTTTCGCAAATCTATATATTTGAAATTCGGCCTAAAACTACGAGAAGTACTACAAAGCATTATATAATAGAGGAAAATTGCATATCCGGCATTTTCTATATCCAATCAGATGATGATTGATTGCATTGATATTTAAATATGGAGAATATTTAGAGCTTAGTTTACTAATTTGTAAAATAATTTGACAGAATTTTGTAGGGTCCATCTAAAAGTTTTCCAATTTTGAAGAATCAGTGGAAATAAAATTGATGCAGAATTTCAAACATCACTTATTGAAATAGTTCCCGATACGAACATTTAAAATCAATTTTGCTACAAAAGGTGGTTAAAAATATGTCGACATTTTTATTCATTGGACTTTGATATATCTTAGATTTTTGATATTGCTGATAAATGTGGCTCTCAAGTCGTATTACCGGCTAAATTCAACTGTCGACATTTATATGTACACAATATAATAAATTAATACGAAATTTAGTTTACGGGAATTTTAAAGTTTCCCTACGACTCTGTTCCATTCTGATCGTTAAACCAAAAGTAGCTATCTTAAATATTTTGAAAATAAACTTTTTTCTTTGGTGGCTTGTTTTCCCGTCCTCTTTTTTAATATTGGTCCAATTGGATGGAATGGTTTATGTGCAGCTCACACACACATACATACATCGGCCATACAAAAATAATGAATATAGTAAATCTGCCAGAAAAAAGCCAACAGTTATCTATGACGCTGCACCCATTACTTTTGTAACATGGCGTCAGTGAGTCGTCGTCTACGATTTACACTGTCATTGAGACAGCGATGCACTCTCGCCACACCGACTTACACCAACAAAGAGCCCTTTGTGGGTAATAGTAGGATACAAAAGAAGACCCAATGTAGGACGACAAAGCGATGCTGTGCAATAAACAGCAGTGGTGTACTTGTAGAGGATTAGCAAAGGCAGCGGCTGTGGTGGCATTGTAATTCCCAAATACAAGCGACAAACGTGAATTCTTCTCAAAGTATTTTTTGTTCTTGTTGTTGTTGTTGTTGTTGTTGCTTGTGAGTGCTTTTTAGAGAAGTCGGTATTGCAATGAATTTTTTTATAGCCACCATCAAAGGGGAGTAGTGTCAAAATGGTGGAGCCGCAACATTGCATTTTCAAAGTATAAATCAATAGTCTGTTAAAAATAAATACAAAATGGAATAGAAAATTTAGGGAAGATGAAAAGATGTAATATTTGTTTCAACAAAAATTGAATTTAAAATTGTAAAGTTCTTCGAAAAAAAATGCGTGGCAAGATGCAAATGTTCGCAAAACAAATGGCAATTAACGTAAAACAGGTTCGTAATCCGCTAGTTAAATGAGCCAAAATTTGTTATTCTATTGAAGACAAACACCCAAATATCAAATGGTCTGTGAACTCACATTTGTGAGGGACGATGTGGGCCCAATTAAAAAAAAAATATAGTAATGGCCCAATTATTACAAGTTTTTATATATACCAAATTAGGATGTATTACAAAAAAAGGGGTTTCAAGAAATCATATTCTATACTTACATATTTTCCGATTATCCTTTATAGTTTACTAATTATGAATGGTCCAATTGTGACGTACTTTCTCGTTGAATTAGAAAATTATAAAAATATTATAAAATATTATGTACAAAAAAAAATTATATAAAATTATCTGGATTCAACTTGTTCCAATCTAAATAGAAAACACCAGTGAGATCTGTTGAAAATGCAGTTAACATTTCATTCACAAAAAAAAAAAAAAAAAAAAAAAAAAAAAAAAAAACAATAAAGTCAGTGCAGCTTTTATATGGGCCATACCAAAACGGGAACCTATATTGATCTATTTTATACCACAATGACTGTTATCAAATTTGAAACAATTCTGCGGGAAAATTTGGCCAAGATCATGAATATATCGAATTATCGGTGGTTACCGTTAGATGGAAACCGTGGACAATGTTTTGACACCGGTTGTCGAATCATTATGAAATACATATACCAGATTTAAACAAAAATCCTTTAGAAAATCTGGCTTAAATCATAATAATACCGAATATTCGAAGGTGACGTTATATATTCGCTATAGGAAAACGAGGATCTACATACTCAACTTTCTGTCAATTTTCTTTTAGACAAATCCATGGAAAAATGTGGGTAAAACCATCAAAATACCGAATATCGGGAGGGATCGCTGTATGGGTCCTATACCAAAACGTGAACCGATGCACCCCATTTCAATACCAACATTCCTAGGCACAATATAAACAATTTTAACAAATTTCTACGTCAAATAATGTAGACTGTGTCGTGATTTCATCAGACAGAAGAACATCGTTAAGTCAACTTAGAACTTAATTCTGATCAAGAATATTAAGAGGTGTTACAAACGGAATGACAATTTTAATGTACCCTCCTTTTCATGGCAGAAAGGATATAAAAACAGTTCTCAGTTGCCTAAAAATGTGTTTATGTGTTCCTAACAACCAAATGAAATTAATTTCTTGCTTAGAAAAATTACATTTCCAATTACATTTTTAGAGCCTCGTAATTGCGTATGCCGGTTATCAGTGGCGTAGTTCCCTTCTTTCATTATTTTTGTTGTTGTTTTTTTTTTTTTTTTTTTTTTTGTACATTTGAGAGCTCTAAGAACGAAGAAAATAGAAACCCCATGTGCAAATGTATGTAACATACGATCAAAGGGTATGCGTTTAATGGCGGTCTCCGGCAAACTTCAAAATAGCAAAGAAAACAAAATAATATCCTCGAATGCATTCTCCTCACATCGAATGCACATCGCCAAAGCCAAACACGTGTGCAACCAATTTGCTTTATATAATACAAAACACACACGCATATATGCATGTGTGTGTGTGTGTGTATACGCATATGCGTATACATAATATAATACGGCTCATACATACGTGCAGCCAGGCCAGCGTTATTGTTTTTGTTGCTGATGATGTTGTCGAAGTTGATGCTCTGTACTCCAATCGCATAAATTCTATTGTGATGATGAAAGCTTTACCCCCATAAGCAATTGGTGCGTTAAGGTGCTACTGAGGACGTATAATCGTTGCAAACTTATTATTATTGTTATTTGTGCAGGTTGGCATTATTATTCTTTCGCTGGCGGCTGGGTATGGACTCTTGCATTGGCTGGGCTTGGCAGTGCCCCCATTCCCATCCCGACTGCCGTCTGTCTGAATAAAGAAGTGGTTATTGTATGTACGGTTTCTTCTATTGGCAGTTTTTCTGAGTTGCTTTTTTATTGCTGCAACAGCAACAGCAACAGCAACAGCAGCAGCCACAAAGGGGCATTGATTAACCCGCCAAACGACTAGGAGCCATTCAGCCATTCAGATTAATTTGCGTGAGTGATGATTCTGAATTACAAATTTGTTTTTATTTGCTCGTCTATCCATTGTGTGTGTATGTGTGCTGCTAATAAGAAGCTGAGCGGTTTTTAATATCACAAGGAATGTTATTTTTTCTTGAATTTCTCAAACAACTACCAGCCGGAAAGCATTTCAAAAATAACAATAAAAACTTCGCTTGCCAAGTGGGCCTGAACATTGGCAATCCTTTGCACTTGATATTCAACCCCCCAGCCCTCTGATACCTTGCATGGTTAACAATTTGATTCAAAATATTTATAATATTAATAATCGCAATGATTGATTATGGAAAACAGAAGAAAAAGAAGAAGTAAAACTGCAAAGTGAGCCAGAACCAATCTCCCCTGCCCCTTACACCATTTTGTGAAATATCTTGGATAAGAACTTTTTGTACACAATTTGCTCTTGCAATTTCTAAATAAACATTGCCAATTCGTGATTGTATTGCAAAAAAATACAGCGAAGCGAAGCACTTTAAATTATCCGACAGAATTACATCTACACAAACACTCACTCACAGACAAACGTTTTTGTTTTGTATTGTTTTTTTTTTTTTTTTTGCTAAATGCACAATGAAAATTGTTAAAAACTGGAAAATATATGCAGACAAACAGACACACGCACTCACACTCATACACATAATGAAACACACAAAGTAAATAAGCCGTGGTGAATTACAGCAATATCAAAACGCAAAAGAAAAGGCACACAATCAAACTATGGGTGAATGTTAGGGTAGTCCGATGCAATAAGAATGGTATGGTGGTAGTAATTGAAACTTGCCAAAAATTATGTTGGAAAGTAGAAGACGATGTAGCCACATTTTTCAAAGGAATTGTTTGAAATTAGTCTAATGGATACCAACCTCTCTATAGCAATAATGACCCCTCTTTAAGAAAAAAAAACATACAGGCGACATTTGCAATGTGAATTTTTAAGAAGCCGGCCTTTGGCCGGGGTTTGAGATTTTCTCCCCTGGGTATGTACCGCACCGGCTGACGCGAACCCAAGTTTACTAGATTTAATAAATTTTGTAAGTAGTCCCCGCAGCAAACTGTCATATTCCTCATGGGGATTATGTTCGTTGTGGAAGCGGACATAATCCCAACTTTATTATGGATGTTATGTCCTAAAAAAGGTCATAATCCCCATAATTGCCCGGTTACCGGGATGTTATGATATTTTAACAACATAGTTATCAATGTTAAGTGGTTTTAACAGCTAATCCAATATGCAATTGATTATGAAGACCTATGGAATGAAATTTTGAATCCATATTTTTCTTTTATTCAAATTCTACTTATATCTTCCACCATACAATGGAGGATATATTAGATTTGTCATTACGTTTGCAACACATCGTGAAAGCTATATCTTGCTTAGAGATGAGAGCAAGATTTAGGATACGAGGAATCACTCACTACACAACTGCATATTTGAAAAAAGTTTAAAAAAAAAACAAAGAAGCAATAATATGTAATGACTAAACTTTAGTCTGTGTCATAGATAAACATGAGGAAGGTGAAAGAGTAATTCACTTGACTAAGATCTACGGCCGTAGGACGTCAATGATATGTAATGTACTTTAACGGTAGGAGTTGATAAAGTGTATCAGCTAGCTCAGGCCGTTGCAATATTTTCTAAGCTCCGGACCTCTTTCCAGAGAAGTTGGAGAACCTACTTATAGGATGGGTGCTAAAGAAGCAGCTTGAAGGAGGAACCTTAACACAAGGCATCGTATGCGAGAGGGCACGAGTGATTTACGGTGAGCTGCGCAGTTCCACAAACGAGGGATAGGAAGGCTGGTTTGACAACTTTAACAAAAGGACCGGCATGCATTCCGTTGTCAGGCATGATGAGGCAGCAAGTTTGGATGTGAATACAGCTGAGGCTAACATGAAAACACAACAGCAGAGGAGAAGGCGGTGCCAGGTCACATACCCAGGAAGTGTCAGAGGTTGAGGAGATTTTTTCTCTGGGACAAGCCATGAATGGAGATGGATGAGAGAGATGTGAAGGAACTCGTGGAGGAGCCGTCCCTGGAGCTGACCATCGAGGAGTTAGACGAACTACATTCCCAACAGCATACGGTGGATCTGAATCTGAATCTGAACAAGGAAAAGAACTGTAGGGGTCGGTACAGGTAGATGGACGAAATTTTCCCAAAATGACTAAAAATTTATAAAATTTGAAAATAGTTACAAAATGAGTATAGTTCTGTTCCGTTCCAGCAAAATTACAACAAATATAATTAAAAAAAAAACATTCATATAAAGACTGTAGCACTGGAAATGTCAGAGTTATATGTCCAAAAATATAATCAAAACAAAATATTGTCAATAAATCATTTTAGTCTAAAGAAGTAAGCAAAAGCTATCGTCATTTGGGGCCGACCATGTGATACCCTACAACACTGCACCGATGTTTGGTTTTTGACCGAGGACATTTGCCCAATATTTTCGCCATCCGTTGTGTTTATAGCTATTTAAAACAATTTCACACAAAAGTTTTAACCTATTTTACAGCTTAATACTTTAATATAATCCTATGGTAATCCAAAATGCTAGACTTCTTCCCTGTCAATAACTCTCTTCACATGAAAAATTACGTGTCGTTTGGTTTGGCATTGTGACCTGTAGAGCATCTGCAAAACTTTATTTTTTTGGTCTATTTGAACCCCTAAATTAACATTTTAAAAAACAATATTCTTTAACCCGGACCCTAACCATATCCCATGCAAAATTTAGAGAGAATTAAAGTGTTGTGGGGTCTAGAAAAACTTAATAAATTTTAAAACCTGAAATTGTAAGTCAAGTTGAAAAAATCGCATATGACAAAAATCTAAAAATTGTAACCAAAAATATTGACATTTTAGTTGGCATATTTTCTTAGATTTATTTTGGCAATACCCTATTCCGGATTGATGAAAATTGTGAAAATCTGTTAAGCGGTTCTAAGCTTACTAAGATCAATTTCTTTTATATATAGATTGTACCTATTTTGCTATAAATCCGAAAACTTGGCTCTCAGCATCACTGTAATGGTCAGTTGTGCTCCTGCCCAGCCCTGAACATCCTGCCCAGCCTTGAAAATTCCGAGTCGATTATTTTATAATTGTGGCCTGTAGAGCAACTGCACAATCGGGAAATATACAATATAGCTTCTATTCTGACCCCAACCCCAATCAGCTTGGCTAGATAAGAAGATCCATATATTGTTTCTTATGCCCGGGACCAATATTTCAAGGTGTTACATAATTTTTGGCCCAATCAAACTTATAACCCAACACTTAGTGTTGAAAGGTATAAAAACGTAAATTTTTGGAATTTGAGTCATTAAATTGAAAATTCTGAATTACAATATCTAAATTATTAAAATTTAACACTTTCGTACCATTCCTCAGAATACATAGTTCTTAGTTCTATGTACAAATCTAGAAACACTCCAAGGAATCGCTAAGACATCGTGGAAAAGCCACATTCCTTTAAACGTGAAACCGATATACATACATATAAGCTTTACAACATTTTGCATTATTCAAAGTCTTGAAAATGTTTTTATGTGTTTTTCAATGTTCTACCTTTATGAAAATCTGAATGAATGCAATGAACGCCCAGGATAGCACCACCCTAATGTTGGAGAAAATCCTGCATATGAATGGCCCTGTTTGTCGGCGCATAGTTCGGTTTAAAACAACACCATAAAACACAAAAACGAATTCATTATGCGAAATATTGCTCGCTCGCTTACTCTGTCTCACTCCCTTGCCTTCTTAGTTCAGCTTTCTTTCGATTTCGTCGCTCCTTCTCCGAATTGCCGGTTCATTTTTGAAGTTTAGCTTAATAAGAAGTAGTGGCGGTTGGCTGGCATTGTTGTTGCCATTGAAGTTGCTGATGTTGTCGTTGTTTTGCTGGTTATACGTTTGTATTCAGTAGTTATACGGGTTATTTACACAACAAGCATAATCAGAATATTTGTATGTTTGTATGGTAGGGATCGTGGATGTGTATGTGTGTGTGTCTGACCATGGTGTGCATTCTATGGATGTGTTTGTTTGTTTGTGTATGCAATAAAACATTAACAAAAAGCAAAATAAAACAAAGCCCAAACAACAAAGGCTATAAAGGTAGGCACATACCCAGTAAACAATTTTTTCCGACTGCTCTGATTTTAGATTTTTTTCCGAAATTTCTGACGTTTTTTTCAGAAATTTCTGATAGAAATTGGTCCGATTTTCTAAACGTTTTTTTTAGAATTTCTGCACATTTTCCTGTGTTTTTAAGCGAAAAAAACTCGAAAAATGTACAAACGGAGAGAGTAGATTGTCTATTACTCTGGCATATTCTCTCCCACATGTAAACGGATGGTGGTGGTTTGACACATTCTCTCCCATAGTAGTTGTTGTTGTGATCATTCATTTCAAGATCTCAACAACAACAAAGCGCAAAGCAAAAATGCTATTTGTTATTGTGAACTGTTAGATTTTCCGTTGTAAAAATGTGCGTTTTGTTGTTGTTGTGAATCAGCCTCTTTCTCTTTCGTTCCCAAAAAATATGATGGAAAAAAATTGCAAAACAACTACATACCGGTTTTCTGTGTGCACTGCTTTTTATTTTAGTTCTTGTTTAGCATTTATAATGTAAATGTATTATAGATGTAATATTTAAACTACATTTTTACGAAACCCGAAATAAATTGTTTGTTTTTTAAATAAATATGTGTTTTTTTTTTTTTTCATTTTAAGTGGTGTGACGATTTTTTCGATATTTCTTCCGAATTCTGAACGATTTCTTTCAGAAAATCGGAACATTCTCCCGAATTCTGAGCGTTTTTTTTTCAGAAAATCTGAATTTTATTCCGAATTTTCTTTCGAATTCTGACCGATTTCTTTCAGAAAATCTGAATATTCCGCCGAATTTCCAGACGAATTCTGCCCGATTTCTTTCAGAAATTCGGAGTTGTCCTCCGAATCTTTTCCGAAAATCTAATTTTTTCTCCTATTTTTTCAAGAATTTTCACCGAATTCGGACCGAATTCGTCCAGAAAATCTAATATTTTTTCAGATTTTTTTCAGAAAATCTTTCCGAATTCGGTGACCACGTCCATACAACTTTCGTACCGAAATCGGAAGGAATTCGGAATCAGAATCGGACATTTTTTCAGAGATTCTGACAGAAATCGGACCGAATTCGGCAAAAATTGTTTACTGGGTAGCCACTCTAAATGACATACACACTCACACAGAAGAACCACACACTCACCCAGTAAACAATTTTTGCCGAATTCGGTCCGATTTCTGTCAGAATCTCTGAAAAAATGTCCGATTCTGATTCCGAATTCCTTCCGATTTCGGTACGAAAGTTGTATGGACGTGGTCACCGAATTCGGAAAGATTTTCTGAAAAAAATCTGAAAAAATATTAGATTTTCTGGACGAATTCGGTCCGAATTCGGTGAAAATTCTTGAAAAAATAGGAGAAAAATTAGATTTTCGGAAAAGATTCGGAGGACAACTCCGAATTTCTGAAAGAAATCGGGCAGAATTCGTCTGGAAATTCGGCGGAATATTCAGATTTTCTGAAAGAAATCGGTCAGAATTCGAAAGAAAATTCGGAATAAAATTCAGATTTTCTGAAAAAAAAAACGCTCAGAATTCGGGAGAATGTTCCGATTTTCTGAAAGAAATCGTTCAGAATTCGGAAGAAATATCGAAAAAATCGTCACACCACTTAAAAATGAAAAAAAAAAAAAAACACATATTTATTTAAAAAACAAACAATTTATTTCGGGTTTCGTAAAAATGTAGTTTAAATATTACATCTATAATACATTTACATTATAAATGCTAAACAAGAACTAAAAATAAAAAGCAGTGCACACAGAAAACCGGTATGTAGTTGTTTTTGCAATTTTTTTCCATCATATTTTTTTGGGAACGAAAGAGAAAGAGGCTGATTCACAACAACAACAAAACGCACATTTTTACAACGGAAAATCTAACAGTTCACAATAACAAATAGCATTTTTGCTTTGCGCTTTGTTGTTGTTGAGATCTTGAAATGAATGATCACAACAACAACTACTATGGGAGAGAATGTGTCAAACCACCACCATCCGTTTACATGTGGGAGAGAATATGCCAGAGTAATAGACAATCTACTCTCTCCGTTTGTACATTTTTCGAGTTTTTTTCGCTTAAAAACACAGGAAAATGTGCAGAAATTCTAAAAAAAACGTTTAGAAAATCGGACCAATTTCTATCAGAAATTTCTGAAAAAAACGTCAGAAATTTCGGAAAAAAATCTAAAATCAGAGCAGTCGGAAAAAATTGTTTACTGGGCACTCACACGCCCAACAAACATGTGGATTAGTTAGTCTATCTGTGGCTGCGATTGTTGTTTTTTTTTGCGCTTTATAAAACACTGTGTACATGTGTATGTGTGCCTGTGTGCTGTTGGTTGTTACTTCATTTGGAAGGCCCTAACAAGGAAACAAATATTTGTTGTTTACGAATAGAATTTATTTTGTATTTGATGTGTTTTTTGTCGGCCTCGGGTCGAATTATTGCAAATTCAATTGCATTCAAGTCCCGTGTTTATTCACAATCCTTGGACGTACTTAAATAAACTTTCAATTTGTCTCTTGCAGCGAACACATGCACATCAGTATGTATGTATGTATGTAGGGTTAATTCCCATATACTAAATAAGCCTCGGTTCGATGTCAATACAATTATTAACTCTCAATTGACCAAAATTGGCTAGAAACAAAAACAGAATATAAATTTCTTTGAGTAACTAACTGCCTAATCAAGATAATGATAAGTCTGCACCAAAAAAAAGAGCATTCCTAATTAGATTGAAATAAATGTACGAATTTCAATGATTGTAAATTATTTTGATGCTCATTCACAAAAGGGACTTCAAAGTCGAGGCATTTTAAATTGGGTCCCTTTTGGGGTGGGAAATTTAAGTTTAAAGCGGCAGCGAATTCAAGTAAAGTTTATTGGGTTTAACTTCTTATTGATTGCAGGTATGATCACAAGATTTGTAACTATGTTATAATTTCGAACTTCGAACTTTTCAAAAATATTTTTATTTTTCAATATAATCTCCTGAAACTTCAATACACTAAGCCCAACGCATTTCTAGAAATTTTATCCCTTGATTAAAATAGTTTTCCTCGAGGTTTTTAAAATAGTGGTTTTAACTGTAATTGCATCTTCATTTGAGGTAAAATGATTGCCAGCTAGGAATTCTTTTAGATTTGGGAACAAGTAAAAGTCATTGGGAGCTAAATCAAGAGAATAAGGTGGGTGGTCAACCAATTCGTACTTTAATTTACCCTTTCGCAGGTAGTCAATCAATAAAATACCTTTGAAGTCCCAAAAAAACCCTTGCCATAACCTTACCAGCTGATTGAATTGTTTTTGCCTTCTTTAGGGGCACTTCCTCCAGCTTCAGCCCATTGTTTGGATTGTTCTTTTATCTCTGGAGTATAGTGGTGGATCGATGTCTCGTCAACAGTTATTGAACGATGCTTAAAATTCATTTTAGTTCGCTTAAAACGATCCAAACAAGCCTAAAAAAGGTTCATTCTTATGCGTTTTTGATCGTCTGCTAACGAAGTCGGCACTCATCTTGCAGAAAGCTCTTTCATCTGTAGTTCTTCATGCAAAATTAAATCTTTTAAATACGGAAAATGATTTCAACAGACGGACATGACTACGGCTGATAAGATAATAATCTTATCAACCGTAGTCATGTCCGTCTGTTGAAATCACGATAGATCTTAGATTTGTAGAATGTTCGGTATTGTAAATGAAAAGTGTTGGTCCACGTCCAGGTTCCCATTACGTAGTTTGATTCCACGCAAAAGTATTCGATGTAGATTCACATTTTGATATAACCACAAAATTGTGTTTTTTTAAGATTTCAGCCCCGACCAGATCAGCAGTAATTTGATATTTCAAATTATGTGTGTCGATCAGCTCCTCACACGAAAATATTTAAAATTGCAATCGATTTAGTAAGTATAAGGAGTATTTGATTCGCTTGCAACCCTCCACAATGTAATATTACTGTCAGACCTACTTCGGATGCAAAAATCGAGAACTGCCAGTATCGTCCTTTTCATATCTGACCTAATTCTGATATATATCTTACAACGTGCCAAATTTGAACCATATCTACTATTTCCAGCACATTTCTGGCTTAGCCCTTGTTCTATTACGTAAATTATATTCTATGAAAATTTTGACCAGTAGGAGTGGGCCGATATTACCCATCTCCGAACTCTATTTAAGTATGATAATAATATTACAAAATTTTGACAAAATCGGATACTCCCTTCGAGAGTCATCGTGCGCACCAGCCAGCCAGACGGTTTGCAAATGTCCTGAAACGGATTTGATCCAAAATAATTTAGGCATATTTTTGGCTATCAAATAATATATACACTCTTTATTAAAAGCGGGATAACAACCCGTGACCCGTATTTCCGAATGGAATATTGCGATATATTCAGCTCACGGGCCATTTTTCGGCCACTGCGACGCGGATTTCGATCAAGTCGCTTATTTACTTTTCGAACCATTTCTGCTGATGTTGCTGTTTTCTTCCGCCCACTTCCTTGACGTCTTGAGACACAGAAGATTTATTCACATTTAAATGCTGGAGTGCTCTAACGATAGCCACTTCAAAGACATAGAAGTATAAAGATGGGACAAGACAGAGTCATGATATGGCAACAACCTCTGTTGTTATGATATCGTATAGGCAATATGCAATTAATTTGGAAAGTCTATGGAATAGAATTTTGAAACTCAATTTTTGTTTTTTTTTTCAAACTTTTGTTTGTCATTTTTTTTCTATAAATCTGTTTTTTATATTAACATGGTCCTGTCATGAACTGTTATCTAGATAGTATTGACACAAACCAATTGCTCAGAATGCATTTTGTCTAGTCTTTGCCATTTTAGGTCTTTGGCCACTTGTGGTTTTCCCGCCAAATATAAAGAAATCACACTAGCACGCTTGAATTGCATCACGAATAATTTTTTTTCTGGAAAATTCTCACCAATTGCATAATGCAAATTCTTTCAAAAGACATATTATGATTTGACATTTAAAGAGAGTCAATCCACAATGGTGCAAAAACTTGCAACTTTTTTGTCAAATTGTTGTCAAAAGCAGTCTTCTTGCCGACCTTATGTAGGCCTAGCATGAATTTTTTTCAATTTGAATTTCTATTTCGAATTTTATAAAAATTTTTTGTTTGTTTGGTTTTTGAATACGAATTAAAAAAGCGAAGAAGATCAAATTAGTTTACAATAAAATGGTAACCGCGACTTCTATCCAAAATTGAACAATACAGCTGTATTTACAGCTTAATTTTCGTATTGCAAATTTTCTTCCGACAAGAACCCAATATGCTAAATTGCAGTCCATTCGTTCGGAAATCGGGACAAGGGTAAGTGAAGTGCCGAATATAAAGACATGCTGCTATGGGGGTCATATCAAATAGTGAATTTTTATCGCCTGAGATTGTGAAACGCTTAAATACGGATTCGATAGAAAATTTCCTCTCAAACTTTCAAAATATGTTAAATGGTGTGTGTGCGACCTCTTTAATGATTTTAAGAAAAGGTCTGGCAGACTGACGAACTAGTTAAATCGATGTCGAATGAACCTTTGGGTTCCGAACGAATATTATGTGGTGTTACAAACTGGTGACTAACAAGCCATTTATCATACATAGTGAGTCCCTTAGTAAAATAGGTTCAAAAGACTACAACATCAACTTTAATACCCTCAGCCATATGGATAGAGACTCGGTCAAAGCTTGCCTAGTCGAAATAGCGGTTTTAGGCCCTAGGTCTATTTAAACCAAATCCGTTTCAGGACATTTGGGGTCGATCTAGCGATGTCCGTCCGTCTGTCTTTCTGGCTGGTTAGTGCGCACGATCACTCTTGAAGGGAGTAACAGTCCAAACTTGGTACATCGTAATATTTTTGTCAAACTTAGATCGAGTTCAGAGATGGGAAATACCGGTCCACTCCACTCCCCCACAAAAGGCCGAAATGTTCAAAAAATATATTTTCTGCATAGAAAGAGAAATGATAACACGATTTTGTTACAACATTGAAATCATAATATTTGCGTCAATGCAAGGTCAGGGTCGAAAATGGACAATATCGGTATAATCCATCAAGTACCTCCCCCACAAAGGGTTAAAATTTTGAATATCCATGAAGCTCATAAAAAGCAAAATAGGCATGTAACTCTCTTCACACATACAAACATTTTGTTAATACAAGATCTGTTGTGAAGATGATATATATCTGCAAACCCCTTCCGGTACCTCACTCACAAAGGGTCACAATTTTCAATACTTTATCTGTCATAACTTGCGAAACGAGTCAGCAATTCTTTTTAACTTGCTATATCTAATCATGTATATCTCCCTTAACCGGAAACCTAAGATGAATATGGAATTTATGATTTCCGATAAATTGGATATAGATGTTCGATTTTCTTTTAATTTTGTGCATATCAATATTTTTATTTGTATTAGAGGAAGTATGAAAATGGAATACTTCTGATACCAGACGCAAATGTTACCATTTTCTAAAAATTATCACATATGTCATGTAAAGTAGAGAAAGTTAAAGAGAATATAGTCCAAACCTGGCACGTCGCAATATTTATATCGTATTTATTTAAGTCCGATACGAAATTGACAATATTGGACCATTCCTTCAGAAGCCATTCCATAGAGGGTCAACAGTTTAAATAATCATAACAGAAGTCAAAATATATTTAAATAATCAAACATTGGCTGAGGGTAAACGTCTGTCGGCAGAAACGATTGATACTTTTTAACTTGTTAGATATAAAATTATTAACCACAATCTGACACCGCAACATACCTTCTAATCCATTCAGATTATTCTGAGATTGTCATACTGGTTCTTGAAAGCCAAAATAATAACAAAAATTTTCCTTTTATTACTTGCTTTATTACTGGAATGAATAAACTTCATTGTATACAAGAAAATTTGGCAAAAATTTCAATGCCAAATCTAATAATAACAGTTACAATGACTGTTGCGAACAAGCGTTTCGTTTCAAGTGTAAAACACACTATCTAAATTACATCAATAGTTTTGTCCGCCAACTCACACATGCATAAATGCTACTATTTATAAAATGTATGTGTGTGTGTGTGTGAAGGCACACAGCAATTTATACATGCAAATATGTACACATGTAAGTGCACCATATAAGTGTACCTATGTAACTCGCAGCCATGCAAGTATGTATTTATTAATCACTTTCCTCATTGTAATCAGGATAATTTAAGGAACAATGTTTAGTGCCTCAGGCACAATTTACCCGAACATAATTTGCGTTTTGCAGGCAAAACTGAAAGAGTTCTTTCTTGTTGTGTGATTCGACTCTTTTCGCCGCTTTCAGTTTTGTTATTTGCAAGGCAAAAAGGCCACCAGTCCGCCTCACCCCTTGCCCGTCCCCAAGCCGTCTCTTAGACCAACATTATTGGGAACACATTTCTTATGAAACAAAATAAATCCCCTTAGACCAACGGAAACCAAGGGAAAATGAAACTACATGGTTTAGTAAACACAGCACTTAAAAGCCGTGCATGCCGAATTGCAAGTGGCCATGCGAGTTAAAACGTTTATATCGAGATTTTTACAATTTAAAAAGTATTCACCAAACCAAATGCGGCCACCCCGAAATGCAATAAATACCCCCACATACATATCTATGTACGAATGTATGTAACTGTTTAGGCATACGTTTATTATCGAGACTAAAGTAAAATTTGTCTGAAAGCAAAAAAAAGAGGGAAAAACAACAGCAACAAAGAAAAACTTGTATATGAATACAAACAAACAGGCAGACAGACAGACATGTGCACCTACATAAAGACATCGAAATCCACAGCAATAGAGACCGAGAAACGGATAGAGCCTCACACATACGAACAACACACAGTTTTGCGCAAACCCGTAATATGGCCATGTTAACATGTAAATGGCAAAACTGCCTTTAAATAGCAAATAGGCAAGCAAAAACACAAAAAAGCAAACTAAACGACATGTCTGTAAATATTTTAGACCCAAAGAGGAACTAAAATAGGAAGAAAAACACAGAAGAGAATACTGCCGCCAAAAAAAAACATTTCAGTAAATGGAAGTACATTATCTGAATGTGGGCTGAATTAAGCGGCAACTTTTCGACAAGTGAGCCTTGCCACCAAACACAGTCGCTTCGCTTTGATATTCTTGCCTTCAATCCGCGGACAGGGCAAGCGAATGAATTTTGATTTTCCAGTCGCTCGGAGTGAGACATCGCTACTGCCTGTTGAATGGGGAATTTCATAGAAGCTTTAGTCTATCGCGAAAATCTCAAAGGTTAATTAGTTAATAAGTCAAAATGAAAAAATCAACAATTGACATGAACTGTGACATGACTTTAACAAGTTATTTTGCCGACACACAGCCAATATTTATTAGGAAAAATGCCAATAATAATAAATTTGGCCATGTTAAGCTTTTATTTATACCAATATATCTAATTTACAATATTATAACCCTTTATATTCGAATTATAACCCTTTACATTCGAAATCACATAAATCTATTCCCAATTCCAGAATTCAGTTTATGAAATCGTTTAAAATGTTATTTTTTTTATTTTAGAGGTATCTTTATTAGGACATACACATGTGGGTCCGTATGTTCTATCCCGTCAAAGTGATTGATTGTTACAAGAAAATTGGCAATCAGCATTTATACTTCTCTATATCTTTTATGATAACAGAAATATCTAAACGAAGACTTCAATATCAGCATTGCCATTTGGTGTTCATTACTTCGATCGATGGACGAATTCATTTCGAGGAAAATTTAGTAGAGCAACGACAGCAATTTGGTCATCCGTCGGCTTTGGAAAAAAACGAATATAGATGAGAATAGAAGAAACAAAAAAAAAAAAAAAAAAATGCAGACTATGCGTCCCTTGCCAAACTTATAGCCACTACAAATACTTGACTTATCTCCATCCAACATATCACACACACACATACATTCATACACTAGATATGAATAAAAGAACACCTATTTGGCTGTGCCAAACAAGTAAATTGCATATTTTCAACCAAACAAAAAATCGATTGTAAAACTTTAAATATTTCTAGATTCCTTGGAATCTTAAAGTCTAATCTGTGAAACGGTGGAGACTTTAATGTACCACTGTGCGGATTTGTTTATGTCATGGAGATTTAAACATATCAGACAACTACTATGCAATTACAGATAAACAAGTAAAAAACATTAAGTGCGGCCGGGCAAAACTTTAAAAACCCATTGGGTGAAGAAAATTTAGTAAAAGTATCTGTATTCCACTTTAAACTACAAATACCAGTAAGACCGTTTTGATAATGCTGTTAAACTTCTCAAAAACCATAAGGTGGATGAGGCCGTTACATGGGGCCATACCACAACGGGAACCTCTATAGACAATTTTATACTTCGATGATTGTCATCTGCCAAATCTTCTTAAATACCCAATTTGAAACGACTATCAAAATACCGAATATCGGGAGATACCGTTATGTAGGGACAATACAAAAACGTGGACCTATATATACTATACTACAGCAGCCTGAACCTATTACGAACTACAATTACCAAGTTTTAGAAAAATTCGTGGAAAAATGTGGCGAAAATCACAAAAATTCCAAATATCGGGAGTAACGTTATATGGGTGATATACCAAAATATGGACCTATACATACAATGTTTCGCCTCCGGAGCTAGAGCCCATTATGACCTACATATGCCAATTTTTTTTTGTTTTTTTAGACAAATCCGTGATAAATTGTCACAAAAATAATCAAAATACGAATATCGGGAGATACCGTTATATCTCATTTTCGATACTAACCATCCTAGACACAGTATAAATTGTTCTGTTCTACGTCAAATAATGTGGACATCGTAAAATCGGATTAACATTTTTTGCTTATCATAAATATATATACTTTATGGGGTCTACGACGAATATTTAGGGATGTTACAAACGAAATGACAATGTTAATATACCTACATTTTCATGTGGAGGGTATAAAAATAAAACTCCCCACAACTTTTGGACCTCCGAGCTATTTATTATATCCATATATTGTGAGTTTTTATTTAACCATTAACTGTTCAGCCGGAGATAAAAATTGACAAACCAAATGTTCCATTTTGAAATCAATCAAAAAAAAAACTTTTCTCACTTCTAAATTAATTAATTGTAGTTCATCCACAATAAATATGCTTAACGGCGAGTCAGTCCTCCAACACACCCATAATTGCGGTTGTGTTGTCGGATCGCTACCAAGGAGACATAAAGAAATAAACTATATGTTCCAGAACATACAAGAATCTGTCCGTTTTGCCATTTTTTATCGCTCTCGTAAGGGTTATCGCAGCAAAAACTTTTACATTCACAAATCGTTTGTCTGGGTCAAGGAAAAACTCTATTGAAATGTGAGATAGTCGGTTAAAATTTAGAATTAGCTCCATATATTTTTTCGTCAGATATTTCGCACATATAAGCCTAGTGTCATATATGTGTGTCAAATTTTGATCGAAACCGGTTCAGATATAGTTATAGCCCCCATATACATTGTTAATCCGATTTGTTAATTTTATTTTTCACTGTCTTATCAAATATATCTCAGAATTACCTTTGCCAAAATTTATCGAGATCGTTTTAAATGTGGATATGGACTGGATTTCAAATTTATTGTGCACCAATTGGTTAATATAAGCCCGAATTGAATGTATTTTGGCACATACGAACGAATTCGGCCTGGAAGAAAGTGTATCTGATTTGGTGAACATCGGTAAAAATATATATGTTTCATCCGATATTGTATTTAAGTCCCTCACATCCTTAAAATGATCTCCACAACAACGATATTTTTGGTGCCAGCTATCAGATAGAGCATAGAAATACCTCTGCTAAATTTTCCAGAGACCGGTAAGATTTGGACATAGCTTTTATATATATCTTAATCCGATTTCACCTTTATTGTGTAATATCAGTTCAAATAGGATGGATTTTGATGAATATCGGTTCAGATACAAATTCATCCGCAAATTTTTAGAAATCGATTCAGAAGAAGATATTCGTCCTACTTCCTTCCGACTTTAAATTAAATCATAGTTGGCAAGATTTAATTCTCAAAAATTCCCCATACAAACGTTTATTTGTTATGAGTAGCTCTACTTAATATGGTAAGGGGTGTACGATATCATAAAGTCGGACCCGGCCGACTTTGGGGGTTTCTTTACTGTTTTTATTTCTACATAGAAGTGTTTTTCTTAACCCACCGCTGCAGCGAAACAAAAAAATATTCTTGCAAACACGTAATTAGAAAGCATAGTTGCTTTGCAAAACATGTTGCTGCTTTCATCTTCTTCGCTTTTGTAGACAATCTCCCCCAGTCCCCAACAAAATTAAAAACAAATTCTATTACCCTCGCACGAACACACAAATCGGCAAATCAATAAGTTAATTTTTCCTCTCGATTTAACTCTTTGAGTAAAATCCTACTCTATTTCGAATATTTTAACTCCCACTTTTATTTTTTGAACAGGAGAACTCGATAATGCTACCAGATAAAACAAAAGAGTGCAGAGTAAACTTTTTATTACAATTATACACTGCCAGCAAATCTGAACCCCGTATCATGAAATAAATAATATTTAATTTGGGTTTCCAAATCGCCATTGGGCAAACCTACAAGTTTGATATGTCTGCAGTACCCATAGATGAGATTTTTCAGCATATTGTTCCACAACAGTTAAAAAAACAAGTATTTGAGGCATGACTCTTAATATGATTCCTAACGTTATCTCTTCAGAGCATGTGAATAATATAAAATGCCGGATAGAACAAAAGGAAAATGTGTAAAGCTAAGATGTCACTCCTAAATAAAAATGTTTAGAATCTTAGGTAGATTTTCTTCTTCGACGCATCCGACTAAAAACTTGGTGAAAACTTTCAAAAACTCCTATTTGATGTCAGAAAGCTAAAATGGCATTACTGATGCAACAACAAAAAAAGAACAATAACTAACAGCATTCATTTGATCTACGTATAAATGGATTTAATATGTCCTAAGCTAGAGTTTATCAATGTCTTAGATACCGAGCTTGGATATTAATTAACATTCCTCCAAAAAAGAATATGTGAGATATTAGCCCAACACCATACTTCAGACCTCACCAACGGTGGGACAATAGACATAAACACACACCAGCATATAGTCTCTCATAATGATACACAGTTTTCTATTTTTTTGTGATATAGGAAAATAAAATGACCTATTATGTCGTATTCTCATGTTAACTTTACACATTTGTCGATTGGCTCATACAAATAAAAACATCAGAGATGGGAGATTAGAATATTAGAACTGATCAGCAAACACTTGGGAAACACATCGGCCGCATCTCCCATTAATAGAATGTAATATATACCGTACAGTACCAGTGGAATAAAAATAATAGCTTACAGGGTGAGATAAAAAATTCAACAAAGTCAAACGCCATAATTTTTAAATTTTTTTTCTAATGTCGGAAATAGCATAAACTTCTAGAATAAGTTTAGATTTGTTCGAATTGGTCTCCTTTGGCACGAATTATGGCCTTCAAACGGCCAATGAAACCGTCACACGCTACCTGCATTTTGCTCTGCGTATTTTGACCCATTCCCGGCGAAGCGCTTGCTTGAGGTGATCGACACTTTGGTATTTTTTAGTGCCAACCTTACTTTCTAAAATACTCCAGACACAATAGTCCAACGGATTGGTATCCAGAGATTTTGGTGGTCATTATGCGGTGGAAATGAAGCGAGGAACCTCATTTTGTAACCATTCTTGGGTGGCGCGTGCTGAGTGCGATGGTGCTGAGTCCTGTTGGAATGTCCAAGGTCTGCGGCCTAAATGTTTGCGTGTCCAAATCATTAATACACTCTCTAGAGTATTTTCGCGATAATATTCGGCATTTATTCTGATGCCATGGTCGATTAATACGAGCGGAGAGCGACCATCGGCTGTTAGGCGGCCCACACCAATACCATGGCCGGCGTTTGAGTTCTGGTGGTCAACCGAATGTGCACATTTTCAGCTGACCTCTTTGGCAAGTAAACACGATAATTTCGTTTGTTTACAAACTGCTGGACAACGAATGTTTTATCATCAGAAAAAACCAAATTCGGCAGCTCACCACTGTCGGCCAAGCGAAGCAACTCTTTCGCTCTTTTGAGTCTATTTTCTTTCGGTTGTGATGTAAGTTCTTGCATTTTCAATGGCTTTACCTCGAGCTCATTTTTCAATATTTGCCGAATGGAATATTGCAATATGTTCAGCTCACGGCCACTGCGACGCCGGGTTTCAATCAAGTAGCGTCTTTACATTTCGAACCATTTCTGCTGATGTGTTGCTGTTTTCTTCCGTCCACTTCCTTGACGTCGGGCCACGCTCCCAGTATCACGGTAGCGAGCGATGATACGAGACACAAAAGATTTATTCACATTTAAATGCTGGTGTAGTCTACCGGTAGCCACTTGTGGTTTTCCAGCCAAATATAAAGAAATCACACTATCACGCTTGAATTCCATCACGAATTAATTTTTTTCTGGAAAATTCTCACGAAAATGCTTTTGTTCGCTTGTAAACAATATAATGAGCTGTCACTGGAATAATTTTAACAGCTATCGGACGAGTGGCTTAGAAATGACAGCAGTATGAAGTTAGTTGCAGTTTTTTGATCTCACCCTGTATTCCTTGAAAATACAATTTTAGATTATGTAAGAGTTGACACAAGTTTTTGACAACACATAAACTGGAAAACAGGAAATCAAAAACTTATTTTGATAAAAAATAACTATAAGTATGTTTGGGTAACATTCCCTTGTAAAAAAGATGGATTAGTAGGTCGATTATTTCGTAGTAAGGACTACCAAAAATTAATAAAGAAAACTCGTATTGGTATTACATCCCTCCAACTTACGCACACCAATAGAATAAGAACAGGAATCAGATATTTTAACTCTTTTTTTCAAAACGGAGTGACTTGGGTTCGTCACTCCGTTTTGAATAAAAAATAATAGATTTTGAAAACTGAATTTTTCTTTCTCCTTTTCAAACACCGTTGTAATATATTTCAGTGTGAATTCTTAATAAACAAAATGTGTGGTATGCTTAGAGTTTCCCATCTCTGATATACTTTGCATACATTGTGCATGGAAAAATTCAGGAATACTTGTGCTATGGACATGCATACATTGTCCTGTGTGTTCTCAATGTGGCTAATATCTATGTGCTATGTGAATTTCCTTTTCTATTTGCAATATTTTGACTATTCATCTTTCTCGTATTTTTCCTGCCTTTCAATCTTCGGTGGGTCTTGTTAGTTTGGCTTCTAGCTTTTGTGTGTATTTCAATATACATATTTGATTGTGGATTGTGAGAATGGTTATTAAGCGGGCAGAAGTATGGAATGTGTTTTAATGAAGGTTATATCGGCTACTTTATTCCTCATTGTTTTGTACTCGACTAATACTTGGGCGGGAGGCCAAACTTGAATTCTCATACTCTGTTCAGAAATTGGGTTCGAGGGAAACACATACTAAAAATGTTTACATTATTTTAACAAACAAAATGTGGGTAAAAAAGAGTCAGTTTCTTTTTTAAATCAACGTCAGATAATTTGTTCATTTATGAGTTACTTGCTGGGCAAAAGTCCTGACATATATATTTCCCTCATATTCTGGTCATATTTCTAAAATACTCAGCCGAAATCAACTATTCTCTAAATTTTCCAATTGAAAATATCATCAGAATCAGTAGGATTTATGTTTATTTAATGTATCTTAGATTTTAGTGCAAATCAGCGTTTCGGCAGGTATCTAAAATTTCAATTCGCCTCATTTCACCATCACACGAATGGGAAATCGTTTTTACTTTATCTTGCTAATCATCCAACATTTTTCTATGCAACTTTTGCCTCATTTGTCGGAGGGACGTGCCATATATTGGACATAGCCGCTGGCTCCTCTGCACAAGAAGAGGATAAGGAAATTGTTCCCGAATCACTTGTAAATTGGATTTGTGCCAAAACTTAAAATTTTTATTAATGAACTCACTCAACCAGAATAGTGCTCCATCACAAAGGATATGACGTTGTTGATGCTGGACATGATCGAAATCGAATTTAATTTCATTCCTTAGGCACATGCCGTACAGCAACGAATTGATCCTTGTAAAAGGTCATTCATAGCATTTACGACAGGATTATACGAATGTGTCACTCAAAATTCTATTTGTTATAATGCAAAGCCAAGCACTTTAATGAAAATAATAAATGGCCTGCTAGGTGACTAGGATGCTCTCTGCTCGACGATTTGAATTCCAGCAATCGTCTCAAATACAAAGTGTTTCTATTATAACTTCGTATCCAACATTTAGAGTATTAAACACAAAAAAGTCATCTACCTTAAAGGAAAATGCACAAATCACAATTCGAAAGGGTGTTGTGCAAATTTTTTGTGTTATTTTGTGACGGTAGCAGTGTGAGAGGGAATGAAAAATATAGGTTCATTTACTTGTTGCAATCAAATAAATCAATCTGAACTAAAATTAGATTATGAAATGTGGCCGGTAATATTTAGAAACGAGCAATTTTGGTGGAGATGGAACCGGAGTCGTAAAACATCGAATCGAAATATATTTCTTTTGAAATAATCAATACAATTTTTGATATCATTTCACTCAACGAAAATTGATTGATTGAGTCTTTTCATTTATAATTAATTTAATTTAAAAATACATTACAACGATTTCCAAATTTATCAAAAGTAGACCCATTTCACAAAACTTGTCACCATTTAGGCAGGAAATCTCAATCAATTTAGTAGACTGAGGACCTTGCTATTTGTCGGAAAACAACAGGGAGGTCATATGACAAGACCTGCAAAACTAAACTTAGTACTGATTGAAAAGCCTATATAGTTGACTTCAATAAAACAAAGTGATAAAGAAGCGTAGATCGTGGATAAGCTTTTGTGTGTTTATAGAGGGTCTAGGCAATGCTGCCAGGTTACCTAAAATACTGTTCTAGTCAAACATTACCCAAAGACCGATTAGCCTCTCTTCCTATCTAACGAAGATCTTAGAAAAGTTATTGGATATGGGAATTATTTAAAATTATAATTGAACAACAGTACATCGCAGTCTATGTCAAAAGTCGGTCAGTGGAGACTGCCCTACGTAAATTTGTCAAATACATTTAGAAAAGTAGGGAAACTCCAATTTTACGTTGGCAGTCCATATAAAGGGGGCTTTTTAAAATGTATAGTTGGAGTCGATCCACAATACTCTCTCTACTCTCTATGTCCTTGTGTCATAAGATGAAAATAGCTCTGTTGTTATGATATCATAATAACATAGTTACCAATGTTTAGCTATTTTTAGGTTTTAGAATAGAATTTTAAAACCAAAATTTTTATTATTCAAACTGATATTTATCATTCTTTTTTATACCCTACACCACAAGGTGGTCAGGGTATTATGTCTTTGTGCATTTGTTTGTAACAGGCAAAAGGAAACGAGATAGACCCATAGTTCCTTTTGATGATCTGCATAGAATCACATTCTGAGTCGATATATGCATGTCCGTCCGTCCGTCTGTCCGTCCGTCTGTCCATGTATTTTTGTAAACAAAGTACAGGTCGCATTTATTGCCCGATCCAGATGAAATTTTGCACAGATCATTTGTTTCGCCCAAGGACGAACCCTATTGAAATTTGAGATAATCGGTCAAAATTTAGATATAGCTCCCATATATATCTTCGTCCGATTTGCTTTTTATTGTGCACCAAACGTGTAATATCAGCCCGAATTGTATGGAATTTTGCACATACAACCAAATTAGGCCTGAAAATATGTATGCCAAATTTGATCGAAATCGGTTCAGATATAGCTATAGCTCCCATATATATTGTTCATCCGATTTGTTATTTTTGTCCACCGCCGCCGTAATATGCACTCTGCAACAACAATATTTAGGGAAATATATCAAATACAGCTCAGAAACACATTTGCAAAATTTTATCGAGATCGGTTAAGATTTGGATATAGCTCCCATATATAACTTCGACCGATTTACCCTTTATTGTGCACCAAACGTCTAATATTTGTCCAAATGGGATTGAATTTGGCACATACGACCGAATTGAGTCTAGAAGCTAGTATGTCAAATTTGGTGAAGATCGGTTCAGATATAGCTATAGCCTCCATATATATTATTCATCCGATTTGTTATATCTGTTACCCACAACCGTAATATGCACTCCGTAACAACGATATTCAGGGAAATATATCAAATACAGCTCAGAAATATCATTGCCAAATTTTATCGAGATCCGTTCAGATTTGGATATAGCTCCCATATATATATTTATCCGATTTCAAATTAATTGTGCACCAAATGGTCAATACAAGTCCGAATTTAAAAGATACAAATGCATCGGCATGTTTAGTCCTTTGAACTTTAAATTATAATTATAATCATAGCGTGTATGATTGAATTCTCCCATAAAAACTTTTAATTGTTATGTGGAGCTCTACTAAATTTGCAAAGTGGTGTAGGGTATCATAAAGTCGGCCCCGCCCGACTTTAAGACTTTCTTTACTGGTTATAATTGTGTGTGTGTGTTTTTTTTTATACCTTCCATAGTATGGAGGGTAATGGCTTATGACAAAAGTTACCTATGCAGGTCCATGTCGTCGTATAGACCCTAATATAACAGCTACATTTGGTATTTTTAAGATTTTAACAGAAATTTTAACGGATTTTATTTATTGAAATTTCCAAATTTGTCCCAAATGGTGGAGGGCATTCAAAGTTCGGCCCGGCCGAACTTACTGCTTTTTAACTTGTTTTGTAATTACATGTCAATACCTTTGTACGATCTTGGACCAGCCAGACCATCGAGGAACGTGTTAAAAAGGGCTTTATTGCACTCCATTTAGAATCCATATCGGGATGAACTGAGAGCTTAGATAACAGGTCGCACACTGGATGCATGCCACAATTGTCTTACCTATTCTGACATATGGGTGCCTCGTTTGGCATGCGATTGAATCCAAGGCACTTAAGTCCAAATTTACCACAGTGCTAAGCCGTGTTCTTATTGGCAACCGGAGCCCTCAAGAGCACTCTGCAAAATGTGCTGTTAGACTTCCATCTACAGGATATTGTTGCTCAATTTCAGGCAACAAGGGGAGCGCTGAGACAACGGGAAGCTGAAGGATGGTACCCTTGACGTTTGGCCATGCACTTATCATAACATACAAATTAGTCGGAATGTCCTAGGCGAAGGTAATAGAGTTAGTATTTAAATTTACACTTTTTATACTCTCCACCATAGTATGGTGGGTATTTCCAGTTCGTCATTCCGTTTGTAAAACCTCGAAATATACATTTTAAACCCCACAAAGTACATATATTCTTGATCAGCATATAATTCTATGTCGATTTATCGATGTCCGTCCGTCTGTGGAAATCACTCTAGCTTCCGCACGAATTGAAGTAGATTGATAAAATTTTACTCAAATGTATTTTATGTCTACAGGACTTTTGGTATTGAAAATGGGCCATGGGTCCATGTCTTCGTATAGCCCCCATATAGCGGTACCTCCGATATTCGGTATTTTGATGATTTTAGCGGCAATTTTCTCCGGAATTGTTTCAAATTTCGCATTTGAAATTCGTAATGGATGCTACATCCTATGGCAGAAAATTATTTGTGCAGGTCCACATTTTCGAACAGCCCCGATATTCGTATGTTAATGATTTTAGCGACATTATTTACCGGAATTGTTTCAAATTTGATATTTGAAGTCCGTAATGGATACTACAGCCTATGACGGAAAATTGTCCGTGCAGGTCCACGTTTTCGTATAGCCCCCATATAACGATACCTCCCGATATTCGGTAGTTTGATGATCTTAGCGACATTATTAACCAGAATTTTTTTCAAATTTAGTATTTGAAGTTCGTATATGATATTACAGCCTATGACAGAAAATTATCTGTGCAGGTCCACGTTTTATAACTCCCGTGGTACCTCCCTATATTCGGTATTTTGATGATTTTAGCTACATTATAAACAGATTTTTTTTAAGTTTCGCTTTTGAATATTGTAATAACTAATGACAAAATTTGCCCACGTCCTCGTATAGACCCTAATATACGGCTACATTCGGTATTTTTAAGATTTTAACAGATTTTTTTTTTTTTTTTTGAAAATTGTTAAATTTGTCCCTAATGGTGGAGGGTATTCAAAGTTCGGCCCGGCCGAACTTACAACTTTTTTACTTGTTTGACTTCAAATTTCACTGACGTTATTATATCTGATAGGGACGTCAGACTGGTGGTGAACTTCTTATGGTGGTCTGACAATTTAAACAGACGGTTCCAAGGTGGATGAATACACTGGTACTGCTGTATTCAGCCCTAGCCCATTGATTTAACATTCACTTTAATGAAAATTGCAACCTTATTCAAGAGGAGATTTTTGCAATCAAGAATGCAGCCGAATTGGTAAGAGAACTCAATAGCATAATAGGACAGGAACTAAATATGTCGATAGACAAGCCGGTCCCAAATGAAGGGGAATAAAGTGGCTGATAATCGAGACGTATCCCAGTCTATTGATCTACCGATTGACGAGACTCTTAAACCACCAATAAGCTATTCTGCCACCTGGTTTAAAAAGTCTTTTATAAAAGAAGCTGAAAGAAGATGTCACTTGGAAACCGGTTGCAGGTAATCTAAGGTCATCTCGCCGGTAATTTCTAGGAAAGGAACGAGATCCCTTCCATCTATCCTATATATCTGTCAGATCTAAGACTTGTGGTATGCATACTGACTTGCCACTGCAGTATCAGATATCTAACCACATAACAGAGTTCCTAACTACTGTAGAATATGTGAAGATGACGATTGAACACCTGCTATGCAGATGTCCCAAAATAGACATAGACTATTTGGCAGGTGAGAAATATAAACTCTAATGTTCTTCTAAGACATAGATCATTATCATTTACAAGACTGCCGAAATCATTCCCTAGCTATTCAGACAATCTTGTTAACTATACTTCTTTCTATAGATCATTTCTTCTCTTTCTCGCTTCTATATTTCTCCTATCCCTAACAATTTCCTAGGACAAAACAGGGCCAAACATTTCCGTCGGAAGCAGTTGCCGAGTCCCGTGTATCTGGCATCCTTAAACCAAACCAAATTGTTGCCTGAAAACTTTACTGATTTTCATTATACATACAGGGTAATTTTTTATAAAATATTGGATAATCGTACATAGGTGTCGGACCAAAATTTTATTATAAAAATAGGTATGTCTTGGTTGAAACAAGACCTTATAACAAAACAATGTACATTGCTTATTTAATTCAAATTCACTTAAACCCTTTCTCTGTTCCCGAACTTGCAAGAATGTAAAAATACTACGATAACAGATTGTTTTTCCGTTATGATATCGGCAAAATGCAAAGTAGATTCTGGACACCTTTTTTGTTCTTACAACTTAGTCATCCCTTAAAATACTATACACACTACTTTCATCTAACCCAAAGAGAGATATGATGGCCAAACTCATTTCTGTTTTTATACCCTACACCACATAGTGGTAAGGGTATTATGTCTTTGTGCATTTGTTTGTAACAGGGAGAAGGAAACGAGATAGACCCATAGTTACTTTTGAGAACCTTCATAGAATCACTTTCTGAGTCGATTTATGCATGTCCGTCCGTCTGTCCGTCCGTCCGTCCGTCCGTCTGTCCATGTATTCTTGTGAACAAAATGCAGGTCGCATTTATTATCCGATTGAGATGAAATTTTCCAAACAATATTTTTTTGGCCCAAGGACGAACCCTATTGAAATTGGTGAGAATCGGATCAAATTTAGATATAGCTCCCATATATATCTTCATCCGATTTCGGGTTAAATGAGCACCAAATCAGTCCAAATTACCTGAATTTTGGCACACCCAACCGAGTTCGGCCTAGAAGCAAGTATATCAAATTTTTCTGAAAATCGGTTCAGATATAACTATAGCTCCCATATATATCTTTCATCCGATTTGACCTTTAAGTCCCTCACATTCCTACTATGCACTCCACAACCGTGATATTTGGTACCAGGTATTAGATGGAGCACAGAAATAGCTGTTTTAAATTTTATCGAAATCGGTTCAGATTTGGATATAGCTCCCATATATATCTTCATCCGATTTCGGGTTAATTGACCACCAAATGGCCAATATCAGCCCAAATGGCCCGAATTTTGGCACATGTGACCGAGATTAGCCTTAAAGCAACAACAACAAATTTGGAGAAAATTGGTTCAGAAACAGCTATAGCTCCCATATATGTTTTATCCGATTTGGTGTTTAAGCCTCTCACATTCGTAATATGCACTCCACAAGAATGATATTTGGTACCAGATATAAGATACAGCCCAGAAATAGCTGTTTATAATTTTATCGAAATCGGTTCAGATTTGGATATAGCTCCCATATATATCTTCATCCGATTTCGGGTTAATTGTGCACCAAATGGCCGATATAAGTCCAAATGGACTGAATTTTAGTACATCGGACCAAATTCAGCCTAGAAGCAAGTATATCAAATTTAGTGAAAATTGGTTCAGATATAGATATAGCAACCATATATATGTTTCATCCGATTTAGTGTTTTAGTCCCATACATTCGTAATATTTACTCCACAACCGTGATATTTGGTACCAGGTATTAGATGGAGCACAGGAATAGCTGTATTAAATTTTATCGAAATCGGTTCAGATTTGGATATAGCTCCCATATATATCTTCATCCGATTTAGGGTTAAATGTGCACTAAATGGTCAATATCAGCCCAAATCACCTGAATTTTCGTACATAAGACCGAATTCAGTCTAGAAGCTAATACGTAAAATTTGGAGAAACCCGGTTCAGAGATAGCTATAGTTCGTAAAATGCACGATAGAATTAGATAGATTTTGATTTTGTACCAAATATCTCATAGAGCTCTGAAATGCCCTGTATAAACCTTTTTACGAGAGCTCTACTAAATATGCATAGTGGTGTAGGGTATCATATACTCGGCCCCGCCCGACTTTTGAGCTTTCCTTACTGGTTTTTTTTTATTTTACATACATACATCCAAACCTACATTGATACGTGACAGGAACTGCAGGCGAAATAATTAATTTTTGTTCGAATTTAATTTAAGAAAGTTAAGCAACAAACTGTGTAAAGATACATGGAAAGTCACATTTTTGGTAACTATTGATGACATTTAATTTCCGGACTTTGCTAGGAATTGACTTGATATTGTTGCCTTTATGCTTATGTAATGCCAGAAGGCAAGGCTTTATCTTTGCCAGCAAACGACAAACTTCAAAATTTTCATTCTTCTTTGCAGGCCGAAAATGAAAATTCGTGAGCCTGTTTGTGTCTGCGTGCAGAACCATTGAAGTCAGGCGGCAGTTAAATCTGTAATATTTGTAACCCAGAGGAATGACAACTGGGTCGGCGGGATGAAGTAATGTGTGCATTTAGGTTCTTTTTTCGGTGCTTAAAAACAAGCCAACATTGCGACTCGCCACAAAAAAGGAAATAAACCATAAAAATACAGTAAAAACTGACAGACCAACTTTAGTAACGCACGGTTTAACAAATAAACAGACTTCACAAAGCAAAAAAAAATGGAAAAAAACAAGCATCAGACAAGAAAGCAGACACAAACACAGCCTAGAATAGCTGCATACAGCGGCACTAATGCGGAGTAGAAGGCAGAGAAGTTTTTTTTTTCGAAGCAGCAGTCTACTTTAGGCTAATTTTAGATTGCTAAAATAGTCATCATTCAAGCGCGAAATTTAAGATGTTGGTGCTAATTGTACCACCGAATGCTTTCGCAATCACAATATTCGGGAAAATAAAAGACAATTTTTACATAAATTCGCTTTTTCAGTAGCTGTAATGTACAGGAAGGAGATTTATGAAAAGTGGCTTCAAAAACACGTACTTTAGATCTAATAAAAAATATACAAATTATCCTCTATAATTATGGCTGTGGCTTGATATATAAACTGGTTATGGTTTGACATTTCTATGTCGGAAAAATAGAATTTGCATAGAATAGAATAGAAATTATCATCATCAAGTCTTAGATAGAAAAATTACAAAATATATAACAACAAATATTTTCTATTATTTATTTTCCATGAGTTATAATGAATAAAATTCAATAATATGAGGAGGATATGTAGATTTTTAATGGATAGATTTTGGTACATTCGAATAAATTTAGCCTAGGAGTAGGTTCATGAAATCATTTAATTATACTCTCAGCCATATGGCTACTGAGAGTATATACAATTTGATACGGTCAAAAAGTGCCTAGTTTAAATAACGGTTTTAGACCCTAGGTCTCTTTGGAACAAATCCGTTGCGGAACATTTGGAGTCGATCTAGCGATGTCCGTTCGTCCGTCTGTCTGTCTCTCTGTCTGTCTGGCTGGTGCGCACAATAACTCTCGAAGGGAGTATCCGATTTGGTCCAAACTGGGTACATCGTAATGTTTTTGTCAAACTTAGATCGAGTTCGGAGGTGGGTAATATCGGTCCACTCCTTCTAGTACCTCCCCCACAAAATGTCGAAATTTTCAAAAAATATATTTTTTGCACAGAAGGAGTAAGGCTAATCTGATTTTGCTCCAACTTTGCAAATCCTAATATTTGCGTCAATGCTAGGTCAGGTGTGAAAATGGCAATATCGGTCCATCAAATCGCAAAATCGGTCCACTCGTTCTGGCACCTCCTCCACAAATGGTCGAAAATTTGCAAAAAAAAAATATTTCCTGCACAGAAAGGGAAGCAATATTCTAATTTTGCTCTTATATTAAACAATTTAAAAAGTATCAGTCGGTATTGCCTGTGTTCGATTATTTAAATATAATTTGACTAGTGTTACAATTATTCAAACGTTTGACCCTCTATGGAGCAGGTTCCGGAAGAATGGGCCAATATTGTATATTTCGTATCGGACCCAAAAATATGATATAAATATTCCGACGTTCCTGGTATGGATTATATCGACTAACTCCTTCACATTATAGGAAATATGTAATAATTTTTAGAAAATGTTAAAATGTGCCTGATGTACAAGATAGAATCTACCGAAATATTCCACATTTATACTTCATCTGATAAAAATAAAAATATTGAGCGGAATATTGGACAACATTGCAAAGGATATTTATGTCCAATTTTATGCGAAATCGTAAATTCCGATAAAATTCATATTTATATCAGGCTTCTTATTGGGAGAAATATTTGAAAGTTATGACAGATAAAATTATTGAAAATTGTGACCCCAGAAGGGGTTGGTTTTCCAAAATCTTGAACCCTATGTTTGGGGGAGATGAAATGGTTCGATCTATATGACCTTTATAACAGATCTTGTGTTGGTAGAAATATTGAGAGTCTAAATGGAATCGGATATTAATTTGGCGTTTTATGAGCTTTATGGGTATTCAAAATTTCGACACTTTGTGGGGGAGGTACCAGGTGGAGTAGACCGATACATTCTATGTTAACGCCAGATCTTGGGTTTATAAAAATATTGGAATGTGTGAAATTTTAAGACGTTCGGATCCTTACAGTACATTTTATAAGAGTTATAATTATCCAAAATTTTGACCCTTTGTGGGGGAGGTCCCTGATGGAGTAAACCGATATTGTCCATTTTCGCACCGAGCCTAGCACTTAAGCAAATATTAGGATTCGCAAAGTTCGAGCAAAATCGGATCATCCTTTCTCTTTATGTGCAGAAAATATATTTTTTGAAAATTTCGACCATTTGTGGGGAAGGTACCAGAAGGAGTGGACCGATGTATTCCACCTTCAAACCAGACCTTGGGTTAATAAAAATATTGGGATGTGTGAAATTTGAAGACCATCGGACTCTTACTTCACATTTTATAAGAGTTGTTATTATTCAAAATTTTGACCCTTTGTGGGGGAGGTACTTGATAGAGTGGACCGATATTGTCCATTTTCGCACTTGACCTAGCACTGACAAAAATATTAGAATTCGCAAAGTTGGAGCAAAATCGGATCATCATTTCTCTTTCTATGCAGAAAATATATTTTTTGAAAATTTCGACCTTTTTGGGGGAGGTACCAGAAGGAGTGGACCGATATTGCCCATCTCCGAACTCGATCTAAGTTTGACAAAAATATTACGATGTACAAAGTGTGGACCAAATCGAGTACTTCCTTCGAGAGTTATCGTGCGCACCAGCCAGACAGACAGACGGACGGACATCGCTGGATCGACTCCAAATGTTCTGAAACGGATTTGGTCCAAAGAGACCTAGGGTCTAAAACCGTTATTTCGACTAGGCACGTTTTGACCGTATCAAATGATATATACCCTCTGTAGCCATATGGCTGAGGGTATAAAAATATGATGTAAAAGTCCGATTGTCTTCAAATTTCACACATCCTAATTTTTCTGAATCCAAGATCTGCCAGTAAGAAGCAAAATATAGGTCCACTCTGACAACCTACAAAATTTTGAATATCCATGAAGTTCATAAAAAGCGAAATCAACATCCGATTCCATTCCGGACATTGTACATCTCCATATTTCCATCAAGATCTGTTATAAGATGGTTAGAACGGACCATTTCTTTTGCTACCTGCCCCACATAGGGTTCAAAATCTTGAAAAACATAACGCTCAAAGAAAACGAACTAAGGAAGATGATACATAACTGCGAACCCCTTCTGAGATGAATGAGATATTATATATATATATATATATATATATATATATATATATATATATATATTGACTCCATATATATATATATATATTGACTCCATGGAGGGTCAACGTTTGAAAATTCATAACAGATATCAAAATTTCAAAATATTTTAAAATTATCGAACGTTGACTAGGGGTATAACGACCGATACTTTTTTACTTGTTTTGTTCAAATTTACCACGTCATACCACTTCGACCCAGTCCTTCCATTACATCTCCCTCAAAGGATCAAAGGTTCGAGTTATTACAACACTTATGAAATGGAAAATGATTTTTCTTCAAAGAGGTATATCGGCCCACTCTATCTGGTACTTTCACAATAAATCGTACAATTTTTTTAAGAAAATATTACATACACAGGAAATAATACATCTCTAAGAAAACGAATGGCTACTTGTAACATTATTACTCTAAATTCAAACTTGACACATCCCTTTATTTATACCAACAGTAGACATAGCGTGAAGATAGAACATAGTGCGAACAATAATCTTAATTCTCAAAAAAATTACTACATGATTCTCTAATTATCTCCGAATTTGGAACATCGATCTTTTATTGTACCAAAAATATATAGTGTAAACATGGACATGGAAATATATAAAATAGTTGTAGTTCTCATTAGTTGTATACTTTCCTGTTAAATTTAAACATTTCGTTAAATTTAAACATTTGTGGCGATCACAATTTATTATAAACATTTTAATATTAGAATTTGTATAATTTGTTTAATAAATCAATCGAGTAAAATTGATGCAAAATTTTATAGAAAGTTGTACGTATATCTTACTCAATTTAGCGTTATAAATTAAGAACGAATCTATCACCATTTATCGATATGACGCTATTTTATTTGTTATCAAGTGTATCAGGCGAAACAATCCATGTTAACAGCTGCTCCAAATATGCTGAGTTTTGGGACTTTTCATATTTTGCTTTTTTTGAATTTGTCCCGGTTGAAGTTCGTTACAACAGATGCAAATGAGGTTACCAACCAGACTATGTTCTGGCATCATTAAGCCTCAAAGGAAATTTAAACACGCGCTTTTGCACTTTCATGTGTGATTTACATACATACGTACATACCTCTCGCTCTCTCTGTCTGGTTGTCGGCGGCTTTATGCCAGAGACTATTTCCATATATATATATAAAAAATTATTTCACAAAAAACCAAATATATTATTTTGCAGTTTACTAAAATCAGCCGACCGAACTGCCAACCAAACGAACAAAACTAACAACACAGCGCCGCGTTTTCTCTTTCGCCCAGCTTTGTCACGCACAAAGTGAAGTGACTTTTTCTGATTCTGATTTATTTTCATTCAACTTAACTAAAACGTAACGGACAAAGTCTACTCATTTTGTGCTGGATGTGGCGAAATATCACAAAGGACTGAACGGAATGACGACGTCGGAAACGTCCTGGCCAAAAACCTTGAAAATCATTCAATATTTGGGCGATTCGAATGAAGGTGGGCAGTGTTACCTGGACAACGCTGCCTAGCATCCCTTCAGATACAAAATAAAGAATACAAAGGCACGGCATCCATGAACGAATGCACGACGGACGGAAAACTAGGTCATTAGAATTTACCATATTGTAAGGGATCCGATGTCTTCTTATGTCTGCTATGGTTTTATTGTCAAGGTTTCCAGGGAAACATTACAACGGCATACACTTGAGAATTTTCTCTGCTTCGCTCAGTTTTCGCAGATATTGGCAAGGAAAGCCTAAACAGTAACACATTCGGGAGTCTTTGTCCTCGTCCTCGTCTTTGTTTTCTGTTTTGTGTATTTTGTTATATTTTGCTTTCCGCTTCCACTTATCAACATCTCTTTATTTATAATCATGATGATGTTAATGATATTTATACGGTTGGTGGTAAGCCGGGAATCCGAACATCCGGCAAAGAACATGACGGCGAGATGAGCTCTGCACCACCCAACCTCCTCCTTTTCAGGCTGGGGAGACAAGTCTGCTGTCTCTGCGTTCCAAATTTTCTGTGGCATTCGTCTTGTCGTTGGCACTGGCTGTGTGTCTGGATGGCTGGCTGGCCGTTGGTGCTGCTGCCGCTGCTGGTGGCGATGGTGGTGGAGTTGTTAGACTTGAAACGGATGGTGTTGCTGCTGATTATGACTCAGCTGTGATTTAGTGTTTTTACAAAATTATGAAACGCTCTGTCCTTTTTATCTTTGCTTTTTCCTTTTTGGGAGTGTTGAGGTTTGCGGTTGAGTTGAGTTTATTACAGTAGCACTACATCAGCTAAAATTAGGCGCAATTATTCCAAAAGCGATGATATTCGAAAGGAAAAAAATTGCTGCATCGCCTTGATGAATAACTGTAATTGCCAACTATGGACGAGTGAAGAATGCAATTTTCAATGCTTCAAGATAAGCATAGCAATTTTTTGTAAGAACAAATCACAATGACTTATGGGAGATGAACGGGCAATATTTTCACTCTCTCTGTCCTAATCGGAGTATACGGTTTGACATAACCGAAAATTTGCAATATTTCAAATATTCGGAACATTAGCATTTGCAATGTTAAAGGCATTTTCGTCTTTAAACTTATTTGATGGAAACTACGATATATGTAAGAAATAGTTAACTGTGAACGAAATTTATTCCCCGGCTACTTTGTTTTGGAAAAATAATAGTTTATTGTTACTTTCAATTGATCAACGGAATTTAAAATTTGTTATCAAATAAAAAATTAAATTAATTTAAGTGCAAAACTATTTGAATAATATGCTTATGTTGCATTTTCAGAAACGCCAGTGAATAAAGCGGAATTTGATACATTCCTTCTAAAAAGTATTTCAAAAGGAAAATTCAATAATTAATTTTCGGAAAGCCGAAACCTAGTTCAGAAACTCCAAAAAGGGCTATTGGACAACTCATGTGTTCCTGTAGCGTTGAACTCCTTTCGAATCCCTCATAAGTCCATGCTAATGGAAGTTCGAAACAGAATTGAAATATATGGAATCAAATCTATAACTATACCACAGTTATCTGACCTTATAGGTCTGCGAAATTGGAATGATCGTACATGTAAGGGGTTCAACTTTTAAGTAGAAGAGATCTTCAGCATTAAACATATTAGCCATAAAAGGCAAATTTTGCATTTGGATTTTAAGGTTAGGGTCCATTAACTAAAACTCTAAGTTTACATTTTTTTGATATAATGTAATACAAATATTTCAATGTGCGAAGTTCGAAGAGAACTGTGGAATAATTCTATATTTAGTATTTTAACTTTTTTGTGAGTGAGACAGTGGACCAACATTTTCCATAATCGCTCCCGACATAACTTAGAACATTACCATGGATCAAGTTTGGACTATATCATTTTACCATCCACCTTTAAAAGGAGGACCCACAAATACCCATATTGTGGGTATTTGTGGGTCTGCCCGGTGGCAGAACATGAAATATTTAGTTCCACGTTTTCCTATAGCGCATATATAATATAACGATACCCACCGATATTCGGTATTTTGATAATCCTAATCACATTTACCCACATAATTGTTTCAAATTTGGTATTTTAGAAGATTTGATAGATGCCAACCCTAGAAGTATAAAATTATCCATAGATATCCATTCATTTATGGATTTTTGATAAGTTTTACTGCATTATCCAAACGGTCTTACTGGTATATGAACTTTAAAGTGAAACACGCTTGAATTCAGATACTTTATATAAAAATGTTTCCCTTACCCTAGGGTATTGAAAGTTCGGCCCGGCCGAACTTAATGTTTTTATTGGAATGTTGCAATTGTGCTTTCCCTTTTAAAGAGTTTCATTCATTCATTCTACATTTTGAGCTTTTGTATGGGAATTAGAGGAATAAGTAAAATTGTACATTTTTGATCATGGTCTATGTCTTATCAAAATACTACGATGTGTCAGACCACAGCGGTCCAGAATGTGTGCGTCGACATTTTGTTGCAATCTTTTGAAAATTTTGTGGGGGGAGGGGGTTACTCAATTTTGTATCTAAGTTTCAAGGACGTATAAAATGATATAAGACTGAGGTCTTAACAAATTTGTAGACTTAATACTAATTATCAATCATTTATTTGAAGTGTGGTATAAGTTTTCTATCGGATTTTCTATCTACATAATTAAAGGAGTAACCGTTTTTTACTTGGAGCTAGATATAAATCAATAAAACGTTATATGGAGTTCATGAAGCACTTTAATACTTCAAAGTATGATTGATCCTGCACAGATATTTTTCACTGATATCTTACGACCTTCTTGTGAAAATTCATCTGTATGGGTACATTTCTTTTGGTGTAATAATCCTTTTAATCCGGGAAGTGCTTTTTCCTCAAAACTTTAGTTTTTGAGATGTAACACTCTTTGAGTAAATTAGCGATATTATCAGGATTGACTGTAAGGAAACTAAGATGTACCAAAGTATTTTCACATGTTCGGCATTTAATTCCATCATATGTGTTAAAATCCCGCAGACATTATGCGATTGGTGTACAATAAACTTGAAATCTGAATTGTCTAACAAAGATTTCCATAGAGTGCGTGCTTAGGCCAATAAATGAACATTATCTCAATTAGACGATAAATTGGTCTCGTCCTTTGTTTACACAAATGGGCATATCAACACTCTAAGTAATGACATTTTCTGCCACACTGTTGTTATCTATTGCGATTGCCTAATTTGAAATATGTCAAATTAGACCAATATAGACTATGTTCTTCCACCGGTGGTAGAACCCATTATGAGATACAAATCCGGAATTTTAAACCAATCCAACGGTAAATTTGTCTATGATCCAAGCCAAAACGGCGAAAGTGCGATATTTGAGTTGTTTAGTCAACCAGGGACCTATATAGATTTATGTTTTTGGCGACATTATTCACCGGAACTGTTTCAAATATGGTATTTGAAGTTCGTAATAGATACTACATCCTTAGACAGAAAATTGTCTATGCCCCCATATAACGGTACCTCCCGATATTCGGCATTTTGATGATTATAGCGACATTATTCACCGGAATTGTTTCAAAGAGGTTCGTTATGGATACTACAGCCTATGACAGAAATTGTCTGTGCTGGTCCACGTCTTCGTAAGCCCCAATATAACGGTACCTCGGTATTTTGGTGATTATACCTACATTATTCACCGATTTTTTTTTTCATTCAAGTTTCGATTTGAGTATTGTAATGGTTTACGACAATAGTTGCCTATGCAGGTCCAAGTCGTGGTATAGACCCTAATATAACGGCTACATTCGCTATTTTTAAGTTTTTAACAGCATTTTTTGACGGATTTTATTTTTTGAAAATTGTCAAAATCCTTCCAAATGGTGGAGGGCAATCAGAGATCGGCCCGGCCGAACTTACAGCTTTTTTACTTGTTTCTTTATGCCATTTTCATTTGACATCGTGTTATTTAAAAATGTTTCTGCAACGCATTTTCATATAATCAGACTACAGCCCCCGATGTAGGATATCACGTTAAGATAGATCCTGTGTTCAAGACATATAGTCCGAGTCAACTTTTCTATTTTGATATCTATCGCAATAAACTGTAAGCCATTCAAAATCCGAAATACACTGATTTCAGATTGTTTATTTTATAACATTTTGAAAAACGTATGAGTGTATGTATTTTACACAAATGTCCATTATCCATACAACTACTGCGAATGTGTGTTCAAACGTATGTATGCAGCTGTCCATGTAACTTTGCATAAGCCTACCACAAGAATTTGTCATAACTGAAAAATAATTCCCTTTAAAAATGTTTGGCAAAAATTCCATTACTTACATTTCTTGATAATTGACCACTTAAGTACGGTATGAATATTTAAGTATGAAAAAAAGGTGATTAGGCTCATATTTGTCAAAACACAGATAGAATATGTTTTTGCAAGCATAGCCACCGACCGACCGTCCGACCGTCAGACCAAGCACATCCCGACCTAGCCAAAATACACATGCATGTTGTTCAACACGCTTAGGTAGTTGTGTAAGAGCAGAGATGAAACGATTAGACCAATAAACTAAAAACCTGGAATGCACGATGAGTATCTATCTCGACGTTGTTACCCAGCAAAAATATTTGAATTGCAATTGAATCCATTGACAAAAAGATATATTTATTTCACAGCATATATTAGCCTTTTACTCCTTAAGTGCAATAATCTATAATTTTTACCATATTTACTAGAAAAGCTTTCCCTTTCTAAAAAAGGTCAAATTTAAGAAATGAGAAGCGATAAAGGCCTTTTCTCTCACTACTTTAAAGACCTAAATTTGACTGTGTAAACAATTGTAGCTTTTGAATTGATGGTTTGTCATCAAATTTACTCATTTTTTAAAAATTTTCTATGAGTATTGGTGGGTTCCGAACTGAGTCGATCTAGCTATTTATGTCCATTGTTCGTCTGTCCATGTTAAACTGTAATCACGCTACAGGTCTCAATTATGGTCCGATCCTCACGAAATCGAAAATGGAGGTATGGTTATGGTCAGAACAGAAGTATATTGCTTTTGAAGATTATCGCATAATATTTAGACGCGGAAGTTAGTATGGGGCTAAAGCTTAGGGCTGAGCAGAAGCCTTCCAATTTTCATGATCATCGGGTAATATTTTATGGGTGAAATAGGTCATAACATTTGTGTTGAATAAGAGTCAAATTTTCCATTAAACAGCGAATTTTTTTAATGCCGGCAAAATCAAAAATTGACGAAAAGTCAATTCTGACCATTACGTAGATGCCCATAGCAAATATATCGGACATATATAGCGAAATATATTCAATGTGTATATACAAAGGAAATGGATGCTAGCTAGAATGCTTATATCTCACGAATGGCTGGACGGATTTTGACAAATTTTATCAATTCAGAATGCCCTCTTGGCATAAAAGAGCTAAAAACTCTCATAAAAATATGCCAATAATGATGTTAACAAAGATTTTGTAGTATTTTGGAATATTTTTTTCATATTTTTTATCGCATTCGATTTTTTCAATTTGACTTATAATATTGAAGTGTACATTTTGAAATATTTGTTTACCTTACATCACAGGTTGGGGTTATTATATACAGATTGCAATTTTCGTCCGATCCTCACAAAAAATTTCATAAGGGTAGGGTTAGGCTCAGAAGGGCTAGGCCTATTGTTTTTCAAGATGTCCGCAATATATATTTTGGGGTTGAAATGGACCAACAACTAAAAATGTTCCTTATTTTACAGCCTTAATTAAAGCCACAAATAGAAACCAAAAGACACGAAATCTCGCATGAAGTTACAGTTTAGGACAGCGGGTAGAATTGACCACTACTTTTGAGTGAAAAAATACCAACATTTCCATTCTACCGAAACGCTGAAATAACTTAGAGGCGAAATTCAAAATATACACAAAAGACGAACTTCTGGCTTTTTATGCTGATTACGTTGACGAATATAGCCAAATATTGTAGGCAAGCAAATCATGTAGATGAGATACAGAAGAGCCTCTCGCTTTTGGAGATGATTGCAAAATATTTAGGGGTTCAAATGAACCAAAAACAGAAACATTTTCCTGATCACACAATTGAAACCGATTGACACGGAATTTTGCATGGAAACTGAGTTAAAGACAGAGAAGAAGTCTAGTATTTTGGATGACCAATGGATTATATTTAGCTGTAAAATGGACCACAACAACTAACAGCACGACGGAGTGCATAAATATTTTAGCTTCATGTCCTTGGTCAAAAAGCTATGGGTAATATCTGCGCAGTGGTCAATGACATAATTTCAAAATCGAAATGTTCCAAAATGGATTTGGACATAAGGAGGTTTCTAAAGTATTGTAGTGTTGTGGGGTATCACATGGTCGGCCCCGCACGGCTATAGCCTTTGCTTACTTGTTTTAAATAAACTCAAACTAGGTACAAGGTCACTAGGGCTGCAATTTTCTCGAAAGCAACGTCGTTGATTCACTATTAAAATTTTATTTTAAAGCCCACGACTTCCCACACTCCAGTCTAATTCAAAGAATTCTTCTAAATCATTTATCCCTACTCCCGATCGCCACATTTACCCGGTGATCGGTTTGAAAGATACGCTGGGATATATTACGGCAGCCTTGTCATGTCAGTCACTCAGTCAGTGTGATATGCAGACTGTGTAATGTAACGTAATGTTTTGAGAGTTCTATTAGCTACTAGACTAAAAACACAACACAGCGTAACAACAGCAGCAACGACAACAACAACACAACAACTCTGGCTACGACAGCGATGATGACGATGACGACAACACCGACAAGAGAATATATTTACAGTATATTTTGTGGTCATGAAGTGTTAGTGAAAACACATACATACATACACACATCATGCATGTGTGCTATTACAGGCACGCATACCCATGTGTGTGTATGAATAAAATCAGTACTCGGGGAAGGGAACGAGATGTGAATGCTGCGAAAGGGTAGCTACGGTGTTGGGCATACGGGAGTAGACATATCACAAATATACTCCATCACGCATCAAAGAAAAGTTATCCGCATAAACTGTGCAGGGGGGGTGGCAGCTTCAATGGTGTGTGCATATGTGTGTCATCCAGCATTTAAGTGCAGATATTTGAATATCATAAGAATGATTGAGTGTGTGTGTGTCTGCGTGCGTGTATGCTGTGCATTGCTTGAAAAAGTGTGCACATATGAGGAATGTGAAGGCCCTTCCGTGCACTACACAGCTGATGGGTTAGAGTTGACATACCATATCCAAATATGACGAAGGCATCTTAACATTTGCCCTTTATTTCAAAAACAAAAATATTTTTTTTTGAAAGTCAAAATATTGTTAGTTGTTTATTGTTAATTTATTGCGATATATTTATAAATATGTATACGTAACTTAAATTATATTCATAAAATGCGAGTATCGGCTACCAATCCTCTTTTATGGTGACTATTTATAGACGTGGACCGATCTAGCTAATTTTCAATATATATTAACAGTACAAAAAATGTGCCAATTTTCACTCATTTATCTTAAGTATTATGACCTATATCTTGATTTCAGCAGACGGACGGACATCGTTAAATAGACTTTACGTTAATCAGGAATATACAGGGTGAGATGAAAAAACTGCAACCAACTTAAGACTGTTGTAATTTCAAAATTACTCGTACTATTTGATCGACCGTGGCATTAGAATAAATGCCGAATATTATCGCTAAAATATTCTGGAGGGTGTATTAAAGCCTTGGGTACACAAAACATTTTGGACGCAGACCTTTGACATTCCAACTGGACTCAGCACCATCGCACTCAGCATGCGCCACCAAGCAATGGTTACAAAATGAGGTTCCTCGCTTCATTTCCAGCGCACAATGGTCACCAAAATCTCCGGATGCCAATCCGTTGGACTATTGTGTCTGGAGTATTTTGGAAAGCAAGGTTGGCGCTAAAAAATACCAAAGAGTCGATCACCTCAATCAAGCGCATCGCCGGGAATGAGCCAAAATACCGCAGAGCAACATTCGGACAGCGTGTGACGGTTTCATTGGCCGTTTGAAGGCCATAATTCGTGCTAAAGGTGACCAATTCGAACAAATCTAAACTTATTTATGATTTGATGCTATTTCCCACATTTTTTAACATAACATAACATTAAAAAATAATTAATAAATAATTAAAGGAATTGAAGTGGTGCGCGGGTCGCTATCACACGACGGGCAGACGTTACACGCATCATCATCAATTCGAGCCCAATACGACTTGAGACGACTGCATCATACTGAACGTAATTACACTAAGACTATTCTGGTTTGTCTAGGCAGCCGACGTTCTTCAGCTGCAATGGATGGGGTGGACAAAATACATACTGTAATTGTTGATCGTACATGTGACTGCATCATTATGAATGCCACTCTTTCCTGATAGACTTCTTAATCCACACGATATATCTTATGGTATTGGACACCTGTCCCTAGATCATGTATATCCTGCCTGACACGCCTGCGTAAAGTAGTTTCATCAACCATATTATGGTTTGGATGACTGGCACGATAACACCCAAGCAGGTACTGCAGCGAAGAACTTTCGCCAAATCGATCAAACATTGAGAGGCCTAAAGCCTCAATGGCCTGTGGCCAAAACAATATGTGCCTTGCGGCGGCATTTACAAAATATATGTTAGCGACATCAAACACACAAACACAATGAACTTGATTGTTTGCCTGTGATTTGCACGTGCTGTGCGAAACAGTGTTTCGAATTGTTTCAAATATTCTAAACTAGCATTTATGTTTGATGTGTTCAATGGAGTTAGTTCTACCCTTTCCATAGTTTTGGTCAACTATAAATTGAAATTTCCTACTTAGAAGCTCACGTGAGTCACGAAATCGCCCCGTGTTAACGTCACCCCAAAAAAATGGGCCTAGAAAAGATTAAACACTGTTGTTGTAGTCTGTGTCTTTTGTTGAAGCCATTGCTATTGTGTTTCTGTCACTCTCCTGCGGCCTACTCTCCAACTGGCATAAATACAAATACAATGTTCGCAAGCTACACACAAATAAAAATCCATAACTTTGGCACAAAAAGAAACTGCCTTGGAAACAACATGCGTGAATGTGTGTTGTTTGTGTCTCGCCGAATATCGGTGGAAATCAGATTGTGTGCGTGTGATCAGAGGGCTCCCGCCCATACATACGCAGAAACACTTCCACTCACTCACTTATTCATGAGCAAGAACGAACAAATGAAGAACAAAAGTCAGTGTGAAAATTCATAATAACGCTTCATACGTTAGGATGGTGCTTAAAAAGGCGAGACAATATCTTTTGATGCTTTGATGATGTTGCTCTCTAGAAAAAAAAAAAACCACAACAACAACAGCATCATCATCACATACACCAGCCCACCCACCGCAAGTGCGTTTGAGTGTACGTATGTATGTATCTATGGAGACATCTGTAACTTGTGCCCACACAAGAAATATTTTAGATGTAAAATCATATCCTCACTAGGCTTATGTTTTACAAATACATTAGGCCCGCTTGTCTAAGAATGACAGCCCGTACTGATTAAGTTTGTGTGGGCGAAATGTTTAGTCCCTCTAAAATAGAGCAAATCGCGGAACACGATCTATGCCACTTTCAGCATTAGTAGTAACAAAGACATAGAAGGCATAAAGATGGGAAAAATCAGAGTCAAAATATTGACACCAGATGGATTTACCTCTGTTGTGATGATAGTCAAACAAATTTTAAAATTGAAAATTTTGAATGATCCAAAATCCAATTGGCGTCGTATAAGAAAACATATAAAAATCTACTTATTTTTGAAAAACAAAAAAAAAAACATTTTTAAATGTTTGACATATCAATGTATTCTTCTACCGTGGTGTATACCCAGCAAATTAAAGCCAGTGGGGCCAATGGCATGTTTTTAAGGCAAAAAATCACAGGGACGAGGTAGAACTTCCAAAGTGCAAAATGCTGGTTATGATGAGAACAACATCTGCAAAATTTCTTTCGAATCAGCAAAAATATAGATGTAGCTACCACATATAACTTCCATCCGATTTAGGATTCAGGACATCAGAGTCGAAATATGAACTCTATAACAATGATATTGGGTATGTGGAATCAGATACAACTAAGAAATGCTTTTGACAAATTTGGCCGATATTGGTTCAGATTTACATATGGCTCCTATATATATTTCCCTCATCTTTTTGTAAATAATACACCAACCGTGCAATTTTTTGTTCAATTAGGTTGTGTCTTGAGTCATTGGATTAAATTGAGTCAAGATAAAAGTCTGCCATATTTGGACCTGATGAATTTCTTTATAGCTCATATCGAAGTCATAATCTGAGTGAGAAACGAAACCAAACGAATGGTTTGGCTGTTGATTCAATTCTGATTTTATTTCTAAAATTTGTTCCTTATGTACTACTGAAACTAATCTAACTTAACCTAGTCGCAGCCACCCAATTGTTCTTATCTATTCTAATATTGAATGGAGAACATTGCAGGGCTGCTTGACAGCTCATTCAAGTGGTCTTGTGCATCTACTAAATGCATCGATATATGTGCGTGTGGGTCATAACCTTTATTATCTCACGCATTATCGTATGCGTCAGCGCACAAGATCACCGAATTGTTCACATGTGGTATTTTATGGAGGCTGGGAAAAATATAATTTTAGAATATTTATTGTTTATTGCTAGATTTCCCCAGTGCCTCAACCGCACTCAAAAGTATGTACAAAGTATTTTGTACACCCTCTAAGGCAATGACATTTGGTACGGGAGGTCACTACAGGGTGAGATGAAAAAACTGCAACCAACTTCAGACTGCTATCATTTCTAAGCCACTTGTCCGACAGATGTTAAAATTATTCCAGTGACAGCTCATTATATTGTTTACAAGTGTACAGAAAGATTTTGGTGAGAATTTTCCAGAAAAAAAGTTATTCGTGATGTGCTAGTGATAGTGATAGTGTGATTTCTTTATATTTGGCTGGAAAACCACAAATGGCTATCGTTAGAGCACTCCACCATTTAAAAGTGAATAAATATTTTGTGCCTCGTACCAGCGCTCGTTACCGTGATACTGATAGCGTAGCCCGACGTAAAGGAAGTGGACAGAAGAAAACGGCAGCATCAGCAGAAATGGTTCGAAAAGTAAAGAAGCGACTTGATCGAAACCCGCGTCGTAGGGACCGAAAAATTGCTCGTGAGCTGAACATATCGCAATATTCTATTCGGCATATATTGAAAACTATTGAAATTCTAAAAAGTATAAGAACTTGCACCGCAACAGAAAGAAAATAGACATAAAGAGCTAAAGAGTTGCTTCGCTTGGCCGAAAGTGGTTAACTGCCGAATTTGGTATTCTTCGATGAGAAAACATTCTTTGCCCAGCAGTTTGTACACAAAAAATTATCGTGTTTACTTGCAAAATAGGTCAGCTGAAAATGTGTACCTTCGGTTGGCTACCAGAACTCAAGCGCGGGCTATGGTGATGGTGTTGGCCGCCATAACAGCCGATGGTCGCTCTCCGCTCGTATTAATCGGATTAAAAATATTAATTAATCTCTCTAAAATATTCTGGCGCACAACATCCAGAGCCGCATTTGGGCAGCGTGTGACAGTTTCATTGGCCGTTTGAAGGCCATAATTCGTGCCAAAGGTGTTCAATTCGAGCAAATCTAAACTTATTCTAAAATTTGATACTATTTCCGAAAATTTTTGCTTTCATTCAATAAAAATAAAAAATGTAAAAATATTGCGCTTGACTTTGTTGTATTTTTTTATTCTTGGGTGGTGCGTGCTGAGTGCGATGGTGCTGAGTCCTGTGGCCAAAATGTTTGCGTGCCCAAGGCTTTAGTACACCATTCAGAATATTTTCGCGATAATATTCCGCATTTATTTTGATAACTACGAACAGAGAGCGACCATCGGCTGTTATGGCGGCCCACACCATCACCACGGCCAGCTCTTGATTTCTGGTGGCCAACCGAAGGTGTCCATTTTCAGATGACCTCTTTGGCAAGTAAGCACGATCATTTTGTTTGCTTACAAAAAAAGAAACCAAATTCGCCAGTTCACCAAATTCAGCAGTTCACCACTTTCGGCCAAGCTAAGCAACTCTTTAGCTCTTTTGAGTATATTTTCTTTCTATTGCGGTGTAAATTTTGGCACTATTTGGAATTTCAATGGTTTTACCTGAACTGAATTTTTCAAAATTTGCCGAATAGAATAGAATACTGCGATATGTTCAGCTCACGAGCCATTTTTCGGCCACTGCGACGCGAGTTTCGATCAAATCGCTTCATTACTTTTCGAACCATTTCTGCTGATGTTGCTGTTTTCTTCCGTCCACTTCCTTGACGTCGGGCTACGCTATCAGTATCACGGTAACGAGCGCTGGTACGAGGCACAAAATATTTATTCACATTTAAATGGTGGAGTGCTCTAACGATAGCCACTTGTGGGTTTCCAGCCAAATGTAAGGAAATCCCACTATCACCCTTGAATTCCATCACAAATAACTTTTTTGGAAAATTCTGACGAACATGTAAACAATATAAAGAGCTGTCACTGGAATAATTTCAACAGCTGTCGGACGAGTGGCTTAGAAATGACAGCAGTCGGAAATTGGGTTGCAGTTTTTTCATCTCACCCTTTATATGTCAAACTAGATTTACTGCATTTAAACTGTAAAGTTCTCTGGATTTAGGTCATAAAGGGTCAGAAGTATAGCGTCTTATTAAATGCAATGCCACAAATTAATAAAAAAATAACTCAAAGTTCAATTTAGCCTAATATACTAAGATTTCCTCATGCTGACTTGGTTTTGTGTTTACACAGACAACTTTGTGCTATTGTTTTGAAAATAAGATCGTAAATAGTTCGGTTTTATCCGCCTGAAAAAAGAAGTCTCATAACTTAACATAATAAAACAGCAGTGCAAAAGAAAAGGGTGAACGGAATAATATGCAATGTTTTAATGTCGTTCCTTTATAGCTACAAGTTAGCAGGTACATAGTTACCATTTGTTTTCATTTTCGATTGTCATTTATTTGAAAACAAATTCCACTTTGTAGTCTGTATCAAAATGATCAAATGTGTTCGTGTGTCGTTAATTTCAATTTTAAAATAGCTTCATATACAAATGCAAGCCCTTGGAAAAAATATGATATGCTAGATCCCATTTCTAGTCTCATTTGCCAACATAAAGAGGGACTAGAATTTGATATTTTGGGATGGTTCTAAAATTGAACAATTTGAGGGATCCCTTTCGATAATTGGCCACCAGAACTCAAGCGCCGGTCATGGTGATGGAGTGGGCTGCCATGACAGCCGATGATCGCTCTCCGCTCGAATTAATCGACCGTGGCATCAGAATAAATGTCAAATATTATCGCAAAAATATTCTGGAGGGTGTATTAAAGCCTTGGGCACGCAAACATTGTGGCCGCTGACCGTGGACACCATCGCACTTAGCACGCGCCACCCAAGAATGGTTACAAAATGAGGTTCCTCGCATAATGGCCACCAGTGCACAATGGCCACCAAAATCTCCGGATACCAATCCGTTGGACTATTGTGTCTGGAGTATTTTGGAAAGGAAGGTTGGCACTAACAAATACCAAAGTGTCGATCACCCCAAGCAAGCGCTTCGCAGGAAATGGGCCAAAATACCACAGAGCAGAGCAACATTCGGGCAGCGTGTGACGGTTTCATTAGCCGTTTGAAAGCCATAATTCATGCCAAGTGTGTACAATTCCGACAAATCTAAAGTTATTCTAAAATTTGATCCTATTTCCGACATTTTTTTTTTTTTTTTTTGCTTTCATTCAATAAAATTTAAAAATAAAAATTATGGCGTTTGACTTTGTTTCAGTTTTTTATCTCACCCTATACGGGTCGCATTTATTGTCCAATTAGGTTGACATTTTGCACAAATTATTTACTTGACTCCATAATAATGATTTCTTGAACCGTGATACTGGTAGCGTAGCCCGACGTTAAGGAAGTGGACGGAAGAAAACCGCAATATCAGCAGAAATGTTTCGAAAAGTAAAGAAGCGACTTGATTGAAACCCGCGTCGCAGTGGCCGAAAAATGGCTCGTAAACTGAAAATTTCGCAATATTCCATTCGGCAAATATTGAAAATAAGCTCGGGGAACTTACACCGCAACATAAAGAAAATAGACTCAAAAGAGCTAAAGAGGTGCTTCGCTTGGCCGAAAGTGGTGGACTGCCGAATTTGGGTTTCTCCGATGAGAAAACATTCATTGTCCAGCAGTTTGTAAACAAACAAAGGGATCGTGTTTACTTACGAAAGATGTTATGGTGATGGTGTGGGCCGCCATAACAGCCGATGGTCGCTCTCCGCTCGTATTAATCGACCGTTTCATCAGAATATTATCGCGAAAATATTCTGGAGAGTGTATTAAAGCTTTGAGCATGCAAAAGCCTGTGTCTGGAGTATTTTGGAAAGCAAGGTTGGCCCTAAAAAATACCAAAGTGTCGTTCACCTCAAGCAAACGCTTCGCTGGGAATGGGCCAAAATACCGCAGAGCAACATTCAGGCAAATTGTGACGGTTTCATAGGCCGTTTGAAGGCCATAATTCGTGCCAAAGGTGACCAATTCGTACTTGATTCTATTTCCGACATTTTTTGCTTTCATTCAATGAAAATTAAAAAAAAAGTATAAATTATGGCGTTTGACTTTGTTGCACTTTTTTATCTCACCCTCTATTTCAAAATATCGAGATTTTACTATATTCACTAATGTTGTGTTTGATCGGGATTAAGGCACATTAAAGAGGTCGTGTAAATTACAATAAAAAATCGACTGGTCTTATCGGGTGTGTTAATGGATAGGTCATGGTCGGGATATCCTATATTTGAAAGCAAATGTTTGTATTCAACTTTAATTTAAACATCTAACAACTTCTAAGATAAGCAGCGTGGAAATGTAATACGCCTCCTCAATTCAGTGTTTTAAAAAACACTTCTTCTCAGGCCTACCGACTCGAAATATCCACAGCAGAATTTATCATGTTAGGTATATTAGACGATAATCTTAAAGGATGTTGGCAAGCCTGCTGCTGTCGACGGCATATCTTACATTTTGTCTAATCTTTGTTTTCTTCGTTCTAAACAACGCAAAGAAAATGTTGCTACTTATAGTGAAGTAGTTAGTTGCCTTATTGACGAAGGCTAGAAGTGTGTCCGTCTGTCGGTGGGTTGAGCTGCATGCATGTGACTCAATTGAGTGGAGGACTTGGTGGTGGGTGGCGATATGTTTGTGCGTTCTCTTTGCCGACAGAACAACGTTTCGGTTTATTGTCGTTACATTTTATTCTTTTCTATTCTAGTCTGCTGTTTGTTGTCGCCCGTCCTTCATTGTTTGCTAGGCCGTGTTGTTGTGCCTTTGTTTGAGGAAGTAAGTCTGGACTGCGTGTTGCTTAACTTGATTTCAAGGAATGTTAATTTTTTATGCATTTCACCAAGTCCCCACTAGTTTGTGTGTTTCGTTTACATATACATATGAACATTGCATATATATATAATTGTCAATACACCTTTCTGAGGGATGAATTTCTTTGTACAAGGTGTGTTTTATGAGCTCATTTTTATTTCTTTAATAAAATAATGACTATTTAAGTGCAACTGACCACTAGGGCCAGTAATGTATCTAAAACAAATGACAAATCAAATCAACCTGTTTAGAATTTGTATGCGTTTTTGTAGGTGTTTAGATAAATGTAAGATTTCCCAGAAATATCAAAACAGTTTTAGTTTTTTTGTTTTCAATTATTCTTATACTGAAGTTTTTGTTATAGGTGAAATTTTTAAATTAACCCCTTAGGAGAATAACCCCAGTCAATAACCAAGGGAACTAATGATAATTGGTGACATTTCCCGAAGCTGCTTCTCACCCTGGTCAACATTACCTTTATTCACAACTACTAAATAAATATTGTTTTTATAGAAACAACAATAACGGGATTAAGCCTGATTATTTTGCAACAACAAATGTAAATCTGTTATTTTTCTCTGAAAATATTTTTAGAAATCTTTGTTTCTATTTCTATTCCTAGTTATTATATCTCTGCTTGCCCATCGCACTCTCGTCGTCTCATTGTATGTTCCCCTTTGCCGCCTTCTATTTTGTCGACGATTGTCTTTGCGCCTATTGTCATGGCTTGGCAACATCTTGGATTCCATGAAACACACCACAGCCTGGCTGTGTGTTCGTGGACTTCTTTGCACTGTTTCCTTTATTTATTTGCCGTTGTCCTCTCTGTTTTGCAGTACATCACGACTTTCTCTTTATTTACTTCGTTTTATTTATTTATTTTTTTGTTTTATATTATTCTGCGCGCTTTTTGTGCATAGTGGTAATGGTATAAAGTATAACTTCTTAGATTTTTGCCGACTTTCCTTCAACACTCACACACAGACTCAATTATTAAAAGGTGTGAAAGGACACTATTGAGACTAAACATTACAAAAATACGATTTAATGATATGAAACCATCGGTGGTAAAATAACTTTTTTTAAACTCTTTTCCTGGAAAATCGAGAATTAGTGGACACATTAATATTTATACCCTACAACACTATGTGTTGATTGGGCCAAAAATTATGTAACACTTCGAATTGTTGGTTTCCCATATAGGAAAGTATATATGGATCTTCCTATCTCGCCGAGCTGAGCCGATGTATATATGTATGTCCCTCCGTCGGTCTGCCCGAGTTAATTTGTAATCACTCTATAGGTCGCAATTATGGCCCAATCTTCACGAAATTTAGAATGGAGGTGTGGCCAGGGCCAGAATAGAGGCATTTTGTTTTTGGAGATGATCGCATAATATTTAGGGATTGAAATGGACCAAAAACTGAAAAATTGTCTGATTTTGCAGTTGCTCTACAGGACGCAATTATAGACCATTCGAAGCGGAATTTAGCATGGGGCTAGAGATTAGGGCTGGGCAGAAACCTTCCAATTTTGATGGTCATCGGGTGATATTTAGTGGGTGAAATAGACTATAACATTTGTGTTAAATAAAAGTCACATTTTCCATTAAACCGTGAATATTTTTAATCCCGGCGAAATCACAAATAGACGAAAAGGTCAATTTTGACCGATACGTAGATGTCGATAGTAAATATATCGGACATATATAGCGAAATTTATTTAAGGTGTATATACAAAGTCAATTCAGAATGCCCTATTGCCATAAAAGTATAAGATCTAAAAAAATCGCATTAAAAGATGCAAGAATTGATGTTAATATAGATTTTGTAGTATTTTGTGACATATTTTAATTTGTTCATATTTTGTATCGCATGCGATTTATTCAATTTGACTTATAATATTGAAGTGTATACTTTGTTATATTTTTTCACCTTACAACACAGGTTGGAGTTATAATATACAGATTGTAATTATCGTTCGATCCTCACGAACATTTTCATAAGGGTAGGGTTAGGCTCAGAAGGGCTAGGCCATTGTTTTTAAAGATGTCCGCAATATATTTAGGGGTTGAAATGGACCAATAACTAAAACTTTTCCTGATTTTGCAGCCGTTTTAAAGGTCACAAATCGAAACCAAGGGACATGAAATCTCGCATGAAATATATATAGGAATATAGTTAGCTGTAAAATGGAGCAAAACAACTAACAGCAAGACGTAGTGCGTAAATATTAGACAAATGTCCCTGGTCAAAAGGCTAATGGCATTATCTGGGCAGTGCTCCGTGACATAATTTCAAAACCGAAATCTCCCAAAATGGATTTGGACATAAAGGGGCTTCTAAAATATTGTAGTATTGTAGGGCATCACATAGTCGGCCCCGCACGACTATAGCATTTTTTTACTTGTTTTTATTATGGGTTGAGTATTAGACCATAATGTACGAAATTTGACTAAAAGAATTTCCCTATTTAAAATCAAATTTGGTTGAACAATTACAGGTTGTACTGAACGGCGTGCACTGTGTTCTGAGGTGCATTTTTAAACCTCTTCGTGGGTTACCCCAATTTTTGAAATATTTCATTTCTGCTTTACTTCAAATAAGCGAAATGGTTATATTTAAAGTGGCCTACAATTTGTGATAAAGGATATTAATATCTAACCGAACCATACAGTCGATTCCATTGAAATATATGACAGAGGTTTATTCGAAAAATTATCTTTTTTAATTTTGTAAAGAAGGTTTCTTTCGCATGCAGTGCACGCCAACATCTGAAACGAGTATCCGATTTGATCCAATATTTGTGCATCGTTATATTTAATAAAACATTTAAACTCAAGATCTCAAAGATTTTTTACCTCCCTTAAAGTACAGGACGATTTTTTGCTATTATCGTTTTGGCAGCACTAGTTGAAATAGCTCACAGTGTTTTGTTTCATTCACAAACATCTCCACGTTGGTCTATAATTTAATCATGAATTATCTTACAAATGAATAACGTTTTAAAATGCATTCATGGAAAATTCATGGCACGCTTCTTCCATTTTATGGTCAGCTTAATCGACCCACTGAATCGGCTTTTCCGGCTATTGTGCCTAAATTTACACGGATGTTAAACCCTCAACGATCTTACGTGGAGTGCGAACTGAATAAAATATAGCAGCTATATCGGCCAGCAATAATTATGACCGCAATTGGGAATCTTCTACTCAACAACGTAGAACGACCTATCGTAACCCAGATTTTTTGGGGAAGCGTCTCCTGGAAAGTTGGTCACTTCTTTATCGAAATATTGTGTTCAGCGACTTAGCTCATTTTTGGATCAATGGGTACGTAAATTAGCATAATTGTCGATTTTGGGGTGAAGATCAGCCAGAATACTAATACATATAGAAAAAGTCACAGTTTGGTACGGCTTATGTGCTGGTGATGTCATTGTAATTGGCGAGCGCGACCGTAAGATGAAATCCAATTTAAACATTTAAAAGCTTTTCATGCAAAGTGGGTGCCACATGTAACGCAGTGTAACAATGGAGACGAGTTCTGTTGAGAGACGAGTTCAGTGAAAATTTTGGGAGGTGACAATTTGCGCCTAGGTCCTGCAATTTACAGAGGCGCCGACTTAAATCGACACATTGGGAGCCAACATTGAAGCATTTATAGGTGATATACCGGCCAAAATGCTAGAAAGAGTATGCTTAAATTGAACTTAGCGGCTGGACTATTTGGGGGTATAGTTGCGGTTAACATTTGCATGAAAAATGTACTGTCCACATTTCCGGAATCTCTAATTCTTCAGCTACCACCTCCACAAACAGCCAATGCAAACGGGTTTTCTGATTTTAATATCTGCGCTTTTTTTAATTTAAAGTATCAGTCGGTTTTGACAACTTCAGCCCAGAATTATGAATGTTTAAACTGTTGATCCTTTATGAGGGAGATACTAGAAGGAGTGGGAAGGAGATATCTGGCTGAGAGATATTTATTGAAAACAAATTGCTGGTTTGTTTCGCAAGTTATGAGAGATATAAATTCTGAAAATTGTGAATTTTTTGTAACGTAGTTACCAAAAGGGGTAGGCCGATATATCCGAGGCCGATATATATAGTTCGTTAGTAAATTAAAGTTTGTGAAAATTTTTCGCTTTTATGAGCGCTTTGTTCCTTAAAATTTTGACGCATTTTTTGGGGAGGTACCAGAAAGAATTAGCCGATATCCACCATTTTCACGCCATACCTTGAGTTGATAGAAGTATTGGAATGTGTGCTTACTTCGCATTTTATGAGAGATAGATTTATTATACCCGTTGTGTGGAAGGTATCAGAATAAGTGAACCGATAAATGCCATCTTCGCACCAGATTTTGCGTTAGTGAAAATATTAGGATGTGAAATATGAAGGCAATCGGATGCTTATTTCCCATTTTATTCAAAAATTTGACCCTTTATGGGAGAGGTACCTAAAAGAGCTAGCCGATATATCCCATCATCACACCAAATCTTGTGTTAAAAAAAATATTGCGATGTGTGAAATTTAAAGACAATCGAACTTTTATTTCACTTTTTATAAGAGTTTTAATTATCCCAAAAAGGTGTCACTTTGTGAGGGAGGTACTGGATAGAGCGGGTGGATGTTGACCATTTCAGCATATAACCAAGGACTAATGGAAATATTGGGATGTTTGAAATTTGAAGACAATCGGGCTTTTATTTCAATATTTCAGAAGATTATATTTCGTATTCGCGCCAAATCTTGTGTAGGTATAAATATTGGGATGTGCGAAATTTGAAGATAATCGATAATGAAGATTAAGTGGAGTTACAATTATTCAAAATTTTGACCATTTGTGAGTTAGGTACTGGTTGGAGTAGGCCTCCTTTTACGAAAACATTGGGATTTGTTTGTGCTAAGTTTCTACAAAATCTTTTCTCTTTATATGAGGTAAATCATTTTCGTTTATGCAAAATTTTGTTTTTATAAAAACAGCAATAAAGGGATAAAGCCTGGCCCGAACAAACAAGCTAACACTGTTCTGTAAATCATTTTCTTTAAAAAAGTTGGCCTTTTGTGGGCGAGGGGTAGGAGGGGACCGATATTACCCATCTCCGAACTCGATTTAAGTTTGGCAATAATATTTGGGATTATTTTAAACTGTCTCCTAAACTGTCTCCTAAACTGTCGCCAAAAACTGAACAATTTTTGCAAATATTTTTTTCAAGGACACTGAAGGAAAGAAAATGTAAACTTAGAATATCTATCCGTTTTAATTAAATTAAAGAATAAGAAACACACACTTGTGTATTTGTCACTAGACAGATTGAGTCCATAAATAGGTCAAGTCGGCCCACGTTTTCGTACAAGCCCCATGTAAGGGTACCTCTCAATATTAGGTATTTTGATGATATTAGCGACATTATTAGCGGAATTGTTTCAAATTTCATATTTAGTGTTCGTAATAGATACTTGAACCTACGCATGAAGATTACTTATGCAGGTCCTCGTTTTCGTATAGCCCCTTATATAACGACACTTCTCAATAATCCGTATTTTGACTCCAAATGTAAAGTTTCAGCTGTTTTAGTTGGAAATTGTGGCAGAATACCGAAAATCGGGAGGTACTGCTGTATGAGGGGCTATACCTAAACGTAAACCAATATACCAATTTGAAAACCAAACAGCCTGCATATATTATAAACCTTTGTGCCAAATTTCAGGCAGACAGACGGACATCCTAAATCGGCTTATAATTATACACTGATCAGGAATAGAAATACTTTTTGGAGTCTCAGACGAATATTTTGAGGTATTCCAAACGGAACGAAAAATTTAATAAACCCTCCAATGTGAGGTGACGGATATAAAAGAATTATGTAAAGTTGATTTTTGTTCTAGTTTTTTTCTAGACAAAGAAGTCTATTATTTTTTTATCTTTTGAGGAGCCATGACAATAAAGGCATATTTGAACCTAGTGGAAGTATTTTGACGATTTTATCGGTATTTTAAATTATTCTAATTTAATGTGGTATTTGTACTTATTTGCAGAGATCAAACCTAAATACAAAACAATTTAAAGATTTGGTTAAAGTATTTTAATAGTTTTTTTTTTTTGCAAAAGTGGGCAAAAAGTATGCAGGATCAGGGATGTAGATAGGGCGGCACTGGCTCCGGAATGGATACTTCTCAGACAATTCTGGTACTAATTGTATATAAAATTTAGTAGTTACCAGTTAGACTCCCTCCCGAAAATTATTTCGAAAGAAATCTGCTGTGTACGTCCCTGTGCAGAACTGATATTATACACTTGAGTTGTTAATATTAATTACTCCCAAATAAAAAGAACACAGAAAAGTATTTGTCTAGAAAATTGGTTTAGTATCCATAGTTCACCGATTAATATCGTCATGTGTTTATGTATCGAGTAATTGTTTATATGGTAAATAATTATTACGTCAACAAACATTCGTAAAATTAACCATAAAAATTATACAGATTGTCCAGACTTTTTTTATTTTAAATTATCACCACTTCTGATGCAAAATTCAGTATTGCGTGTCCAAGTTTTATATTAAACTGTAAATGTCTTTCAGCCATGTTGTGTTAAAAGTTGGCCTTAATTATATTGTGACACATGTTTCGTCGCCTTAGCTATTACTTCTCATGGTTGTCAGAATTTTAAGTTCGTTTACGATTGCTGATTCGTGTTTTGATAATATGTCAACACACACATACCTATTTTTATATTTTTTATCAAATGAATACTTGCCCTGCCATTCATCCCCAAGTGCGGACAAAATTTACATAGTGACACCAAAAACCGCTTCATAATTGCTCCACAATTGTATCTAAATATCCGTATATTGATAAAAGCACTCATGCAATATTCGATACCATATTTAGTCAGTCAATAGGTTTTGGGAAATCCCTTTGTTTATTTTATTTATAAAATGAAGTCAGTTCACTAGAATGTTTCTGTAGCTGCGTTTTATTGTCAGACCATTCTCAGTCAATTTTGAGCTGAATTATTCGTCTTTCATGGCACGCATTTCATCTGTTCTAAAAGGAAAATGCAATACAACGTGTCAAGAAACTTTGGGGTAAAAAATTCATAACGTATTTGAAATTCCATTAGTTCTTGCCAAGATAGATCAGCAGTGGGTCTATCTGTATCAGTTTGTTATAATATTGTTATACTAAATCAGTTGCAGAGCATAACAAAGAACAGACAAATTATTGGTAATTAATTATTTAATCAAGTACTATTTTAACAACTATTTGAATTAAATGCATTACCTGTACGACTTTTATTTGTATATCTCACTCTGTGATAACTGCAACAAATTCAAACGCTAAAATATTTACACTTTATTACTGAAATTTTATTAAATGAAAGCAAAAAATAGCGTCAAATTTTAGAATAAGTTTAAATTTGTTTAAATTGGTCACCTTCGGCACGAATTATTGCCACCAAAAGACCAATGAAACAACCACACGCTGCCCGGTATTTTGGCCCATTCCCGGCGAAGCGCTTGTTTAAGGTGATCGACACCTTGGTATTTTTTAGTGCCAACCTTGCTTTCCAAAATACTTCAGACACAATAGAATATTCAGAATATTTTCGGCATAATATTCGGCATTTATTCTGATGCCACGTTCTATTAATACGAGAGGAGAGCGATCATGGACTCTTATGGCGGCCCACACCACCACCATGGCCGGCGCTTGAGTTCTGGTGTCCAACCGAAAGTACACATTTTCAGCTGACCTCTTTGGCAAGTAGACACGATCATTTTGTTTGTTTACAAACTGCTGGACAACAAATGTTTTCTCATCGGAGAAAACCAAATTCGGCAGTTCACCACTTTCGGCCAAGTGAAGCAACTCTTTAGCTCTTTTCAGTCTATTTTCTTTCTGTTGTGGTGTAAATTCTTGCACTCTTTGGAATTTCAATGGCTTTACCCCGAGGTCATTTTTCAATATTTGCCGAATGGAATATTGCGATATGTTCAGCTCACGCGCCATTTTTCGGCCTCTGCGACGCCGACGTTTCCAACCATTTCTGCTGATGTTTCTGTTGCCGTCCACTTAACTGACGTCGGGCTACGCTACCAGTATCACGGTAACGAGCGATGGTACGAGACACAAAAGATGTATTCAAATTTAAATGCTGGAGTGCTCTAACGATAGCTACTTGTTGTTTTCTAGCCAAATATAAAGAAATCACACTATCACGCTTAAATTCCATCACGAATAACTTTTTTTCTGGAAAATTCTCAACAAAGTGCTTGTGTACGCTTGTAAACAATATAATGAGCTGTCACTGGACTAATTTTAACAGCTGTCGGACGAGTGGCTTAGAAATGAGAGCAGTCTGAAGTTTGTTTCAGTTTTTTCATCTCACCCTGTATATTCTTGATCAGAATAAAATTCTAAGACGATTCAGCTCTGTCCCTTTGCTGTAATCACACTAGAGTCTTTTTGTCTGCAGACAGGTCAAGTTCGAAGAGTGGCTATATTGGTCCACCATACAACGGTCCCCCCGATATACGGTATTTTGATGATTTAAGCCACATTTTTCAATGGAATTATCTAAACTTCTACTTCTTCTGGAAGAGAATTGTCTACATAGGTCTACGTTTTAGTATAACACCCATAAAACGGTACCCCCAAATATTCGGTATCATGATTTTAGCGACATTATTCAGTAATAGTAATAGGCACTACAACCTATGACGGAAAACTGTCGTAATTTTGTTGTCGATTAAAGAAGTCACTATAAATTGCCGGTAGAAAAATCTTATTAATTTGTGTTTTACTGTTCACATAAAAGTTTTAAGTTCTTATTTTACAGATTTTTTCGGTAGCTACTTTTTTAATTCCAGCCAAAACCCAAATTACAAAATAATAAGGTATTGTTTGTAGTCGTAACTACTTACAAATATACTACTTACAAATAGGTAAGTAGGTTTACCTATTATGTTTGTGCAATAATTAATTTTACGAAAATAAGTCGACAAATAAGTAGAAAGTACACTTGTCTTACTTAGGGCTTATTCACCACATTTTTACGCAATCCACAATTTAACTCTCAATAATCTGATCTTTTGTTAAACATCCTACACACCGTTAGAGTCTACATTAACAACTCATAGTATTTTAAATTTTCTTTAGTTTTCCGATGCTAGTCTAGAAATAACAACTTTGTGCCATACAGTCAAAGGCGTCGTGCCGCCGATATTCATTACATGTCAATGAGAAAAGTAAAATATTTTGCTTTGTATTTTCATGCGGCTTATTTGGCTTCCAAAATATTGTTGGTGTAAGTTTCATTGTGTTTTACGTCGAAAGAAGTTAATGTTCATAAAATTCTACATTTTTAAAATTATGGTTCTAAAATACAATTAAGCATGGAACGTGAATATTTATAATAGTTCCATGGCGTATACGTGCTGATCATGATTTACTCTATAAAGTATACGCGTAGAGGTTCTATGTATAATAAATCTTTATCGTGCGACATACTATACAGGCGGCAAACTCTCGTACTTCAGTCGAAATAAATATGCATTTGTATGTTTAAGCTTGATAAAATTGACAATTTCTGTAGAAATTATTTTAATTAAATTCAATTCGAGAATTTGCCTATACGGCCGGACAAAGAGTAACCCGTTTATGTTCTCTCTATTTTGTCAATATCTGATTACATTGCTTTTATTTGGTTCCTATTTTGTGTGTCGAAAAAAATAAGTTCGCTGAGAGCACGCGAACTTGCTTTTACCCGGTCAAGTTTATGTTGCACCTTGCAGATACACGTTAAATACATTTAGCTGGGAAAAATATCTGCCAAATATTTCATTTGACGCAAATTATCAAAATACCGAATATTTAGAGTTACAGCTATGGGGACTATACCAAAATTTAAAATTATATGGACAGCTCACTGCAAGTGTGTTTCTTAAATACTGGGAACACAAACTACAGAAAATCCGGGTTAAAAGTGTAACTAAAACGGCTAAAACATGCTAAATCTGACGCTACTCTTATTTAGAGGCTACACCAAAACGTGGACATATATGGTCCATTTTCAAATACAAATCCTAAGGACCTAAGATACATCTGAGTAAAATTGTACGAACCTTTGACATAAAATTTCAAGCTGATCAACAAAATATATACACTGTGTATATAAAATGGATATTTCGAGGTGTTACAAATGGGATGACAAACTTAATATACCCTCTGGTTTAGTTGATGGATTGAAAAAAAAATCAACAAAAGTTACCAACTAGGAAGAAAGGTAGAGAGAGATAGAGAAGCTACGTATGTTCATGGAGAGGTATCCACACATAACTTTCAAACATATAGCTACATATACTAAATAGTCTACTGATCACATTACATTGATTAGATCAGCATTATAAGAACATTTGGTAACCACATCTAAATTAGGCGACCATATATAATTCAAATTTCAAATTTTAATTACTTTAAATTCTGCAAAGTACAAAAATGTTGAAAGATTCGGCAACGAAACCGGAGATGGTTTATTGCGAATTTTTTTATAGATTAACAAATAGTAGCCAGCTATGGGTATTTACCCGCAATATATCAATATCACTATTCCTCTATTCAATTTTGAATACGGTCTAATTCGAACTTTCTTCGAACTTTTTAAAGAGAAGCTGGGGAAACAAATGTTTTTACAAAAAATCTTATGTCCGAAAATCGATGTCGATTGTGTAATATACCGAAATACAAATATTCCCTTTATCCGCACATTCGCATTTTTACCATTAGACTATAGGATTTCATAACTAGGTGGTTTTTTACTTAAATAACAAATAGGAAAATTTGGTCTGTTTAAGTCCAGATCATGTTCACATTGAATATTTTGGTCCAAGTAAAATACTGTATTATCAAACGTCCTCTTATTTTCGGCGGAAAGTAATGACAGTGCCAAACATATTGTGCACAAGAACTTGTCAACAATTTGACAGGGGTTGATTATAAAAAAATATAGGGTTTCGTTCACATAATGGTTAATATGTTCATATACTTACCTACCCACTTACTGTTTTAGAGGCGTACGTTTTTTGAATATCGGTTGTCAAGCTTCCGGCTGTTGTTGTCAACCGGCCCTATTATTTATACGTGTTTATGTCAACACGCAATCTATCATTGCACGAACAACAAGCATACACACACATGCATGCATATTTGAAACTAACCATCCCTTAACCCGCTCAAATTTAATAATAACGTCACACCTTTATTACAGGTGTTGTTGCGGTGAACCGGTCGTGTGCCATGCAGCTTAATTTGTGTTTGCGATTATTATGACATCCGCTGTTGGTATTTAGATGCTGTAAAATAATCTTGGAATAAACTAATGGTGCTGAAAAATAATTTTCGAAAGAGGTAATTCCACATTTGATTTATATATATGTTTTTTTTTTTAAATTTTAATATCCCGCAAGAAGATTTTTTGTAAGCTATCAGAGTATATTTTGCATAGTAAACATGTTTATCGATTTTTAGAATTGTTTTCAGGCGTGCTATTCTATAACTAGAATTACCGATAATTGTCGACAAATTTTTTATATATCCACCTACAAAGGAGGGTAATTTGTCATTTGTCATTAAAGTATATATATTAATGATTAGCATAAAATTCTAAGTCGATTTAACAATGTCCGCCTGTCTGACCATTTGTCTGTTGAAATCACTATACAGCCCACATTATTTGACCTAGAGCTTTGGCACAATAGTTTGTATAAAATGAGATATATCGATCCACGGTTTTTCACGGAATTGTCCCAAATTTAGTATTCAGATTTCTGATATTCTACCTCTGATGGCAAAACATTGCATGTATAGGTCCTCCTTTTACATTGGCCCCTATATAAAAGTACCTCCTGATATGCGGTATTTTAATGTTTTTAGCCATATTTTTCACTGAATTATTCCAAGTTTGGTAAAGGGATCTACATCTGGTGGCGGAACATTCTAAATATAAGTTAACGTTTTCCGATAGCGACCATATAAGGGTATCTCCAGATATTCGCCATTTTTATGATTTATTTTGCATTTTCTTTGGTATTTGTTTAAAATCGGAATTTGTAGTTCATAATGGGTTTTACGACAGTCGTCAAAACTTTGTCACACGGTTTCCACAACGGTAGAAAGGATAGAAACCGATATTCGGTGTTTTGAAAATCCTAACAACATGTATGAAAATACGCCAATATAAATATGAATCATTTTGTTACATTTGACATTTATTTTTTGATTATTAAATATAAAGCAAAGCATCAAAATACGAATTGGTTGCGGAAACCATTTTTGGATACCTCGGTGAACCAATGTTATACAATTACTAGCTGACCCTGTCCGCTTTGCTGACCTATAGCTTTAGTATTTACTGCAAATTGTAATCTTATAAATTTCCCTTTTGAAAAATCATTACCTTCGGGCTTGTAACTACAATCGGGTTTCATAGCTTAAGATTTTTGATGTTTTTCTTGTTTTGTCTGTTATTGCTGTAGTCTGTGGCACCTATTTCTCTAAAGGGCTCATTATTCGTGATTAATCAAAAACAGAAGAAGAACATATAAGGATTCCGTATAAGTATGTATTTTGAATAGTTTGAAGTTTTAGTACTATCTGCATAGAAATAAAGACTTACAGAAAGCATTTGTAACTCAAACAAGTAAAAAAGCTGTAAGTTCGGCCGGGCCGAACTTTTAATACCCTCCACCATTTGGTACAAATTTGGCAATTTCCAAAAAATAAAACCCGTTAAAAATTCTGTTAAAGTCTTAAAAATACCGAATGCTTATACGACGACGTGGGCCTGCATAGGCAACTTTTGTCATAAATTATTACAATATTTAAATGCGAAACTTGAAAAAATTTGTTTACAATGTCGCTAAAATCATCAAAATACCGAATATCGGGGGGTACCGTTATATGGGGGCTATATGAAGACGTGGACCTACATGGCTCATTTTTTGATTTAGGATGTAGTATCCATTACGAACTTCAAATACCAAATTTGAAACGATTCCGGTAAACAGTGTCGCTAAAATCATAAAAAAACCGAATATCGGGGGGTACCGTTATATGGGGGCTATACGAAGACGTGGACCTGCACAGATAATTTTCTGTCTTAGGCTGTAGTATCCATTACGAACTTCAAATGCCAAATTTTAAATAATTCCGGTGAATAATGTCGCTAAAATCATCAAAATACCGAATATCGGGAGGTACCGTTATATGGGGGCTATATGATAACTTGGACCTACATGACCCATTTACGAACTTAACCTGCCTACTGGGAAAATATACATGTATGCAAAATTTTAGCCTTCTATCTCAATTTGTTCGAAAGATAGCGTGATTACAACAGACAGACAGACGGACAGACATACAGACAGACAGACAGACGGACAGACAGACACACAGACTGACTGTCCGTCTGTCTGTCTAAATCGTCTTAGAATATTACGCTGATCAAGAATATATATACTTTGTTGGGTCTGACATGAATATTTCGAGGAGTTACAAACGGAATGACAAAATTAATATACCCTCCATAGTCAAGTGTTTCTCCCTAGTATCATAAAGTCTTATTAAGTCTAGATCTTTTAATCTTTATATACATTTTTCTTTATACATTTTTCTTACGATTATTGGTATTCAAGAAGGCACATCGGTCCCTTTTAGATTTTGTTCTCATGACAACGACAAATGCCAGTCATTTTGCATGTTTCTGTAGCAACTTCCGTCCGGCCATCTATTTATATTCATATGGACGAAATCCTTTCTAATAATTATATATATATTATATAATATATATAATTGTAATATATATAATTATATATTTTGAAGGTTCGAGAGATATTTGGAATCGGTTCAGGATCTCAGTCCACATAAATTCACTATTTGATGTGGCCCCCGTATAACAGCACGTATTGATATTCGGCACTTTACTTATCCAATCCAGATTTCCGGTCGAATGGACTGCAATTCAGCATTTTGGGTTCTTATCGGAAGGAAATTTGCCATACGGAAATGAAAAACCATTTATTTATATAAGCACCATACAGCTCTGTCGATTTAGGATTGGAGTCACAACTACAAGCGTACTGTGCACTAATTTGATTACTTTCTTTCTTTCCATTAGAATTAATCATTAAATGTCGGAATTAATATCATTGAAAATAAACAATTCAATTTAAAAATCAACAAAGCCTATAATAATTTGCCAGTAACTCAGTAGTTTTTTTTTCAAAATTGTGATTTGACTCTTTTTGGATTTCAAATCACAATTGACAGCAAACTTATTTGACAGATGGGCTTACTGGCTGGCATTACATAGGCCATAGAAGTCAACTTGAAAAAATTTCTTGCGATATAAAAAATGACAAGACATAACGAAATTGCTCACATTTTTATTTTTGCATGTTTTTATGCTATTTTTCGATTTTATTCTTTTAAATCCGAATCGGTGTGAATTGTTACAATTAGTTCTGTCGTTTTTTTTTTACATTCAGATATTTTAAAGTAGGCGTGGCTAGTTCCTCTGCCCTCCAAATAAATACTAAAGTTTGGAGGAAAAGTCAAAAATGTGTCGTATACCAATTTTCAAACTGATATCTTCATTATTTTGCCAATATTAGAATTTGAGATAAATAGGTGGGCACTAAAAAAACCATAAAAAATCCATAGAAACCTTGGTGGAATCTTGACTAACATTCGTGAACAATAATTATCCAAATCTGTCCAGCCATTCTCAACTGATTCAATTACTAACGAACGAGTCTCGATTTTTATATATTTAGATTTTTGGAAAATATTTTAAAAATCTGAACATTTGAGCTCATGCGGACAGAAATGTGGCTGAAATGATGAGTGACAGGCAGAATTGAGAGTGATATACCCATGTCCTATGTTCAATTCAATTCTTCAAAATATGGATTTTGTACTACGCTGACAATTTTTCTGTAATGAATTCGACGTAAAAATGCAGGATGAGAATCTTCTGTCAGTATTGAAGCAAAACAAGGCGCGATACCGGCGATCTTCATACATATTCTAGCTGCAGCGAACTTATATTTTGAAGCATAATTCAACCATTCCGTAACGAAATCTTGCATGACTTATGAGTCAGTTATTTATTTATTTATTTATTTATTTATTTATTTTTTTTTTTTTTGGTTTTTTGATTTAGATTATTATGAGTTTACTTTGATAATTGAACCATGGGCACGGCAACTTACTGGGGAAATAGTAAAATAAATATTTTTTTTTTGCCAATAAAATTATTAAATACATATTAAGTATGACAATTAATTGCATTTTATAATTACTTTATATAGAAAGGTCTGGGGAGTGTGTAGCGGAGTCTAAGTTCGAGCTATGAAAAAACATACCTATTACGAAACATAAAATTAGAACGATACATCCATCTATGCAATTTACAGTGGTCTTACGGTTTGATTCCTGAATATCATATTTTATAAAATAACTGTTGCAAATAAGCAAGCAAGAATGCTTTCGTTTTGATTCGATTCGATTCGATTTGATTTGGTCTTTCATCTCATACCTCTGAATTGTTGTGAGGTGATGTATTCAATAAACTAGCGCGGATGCTTTCGCTTTGGAAGGTAACAATGAATATCCCAAACTATCTCACACTTTTGTGGGAAAGACTAACAAATAACAACTCACTGGTCTATAAAATATTATTACGGCTTTAGACTATACTTTAGACACTATATGTTATAAGTATGATTCGGCCAAAAATTTTGTAACACCTCAAAATATTGGTTTTCAACATAGGAGAGTATATATAGATTTTCCTATCTCGCCGAGCTGAGTCGATCTAGCTATTTATGTCCGTCCGTCCGTCCGTCTGTCCGTCCATGTTAATTTGTAATCACTCTACAAGCCGCAATTATGAGGGTAGAGCCAGAATATTGAAATGTATATTTGGTAATATTTGTTCACATTACAACACAGGTTGGGGATATTTTATACAGATAGCAATTATCGTCCGATCCTCACAAAAATTTTCACAAGGGTAGGGTTAGGCTGAGAAGGGCTTGGCCTATTGTTTTCAAAGATGTCAGCAATATATTTAGGGGTTAAAATGGACCAACAGCTAAAAATGTTCCTGATTTTGCAGCCGAGATAAAGGCCATAAATAGAAACCAAACGACACGAATTCTCGCATGAAGTTAAATTTTAGGAAAGCGGATAGAATGGACCACTGCTTTCATGTGTGAAAATACCAACATTATTTACAGGCGATATCCGAAAGGCGAACTTCTGGCTTTTTTATCCTGATTTCGTTGACGAATATAGCCAAATATTGTAGACAAGAAAATCATATAGATGAGTCTAAATTTGGAGATACAGAGGGGCCTCTTGCTTTTGGAGATGATCGCAAAATATTTAGGGGTTCAAATGAACCAAAAATAGAAGAATTTTCTGATCACACAATTGAAGCCTGAGAAGAGTGTTGAGGACACGGAAGAATTCATTCTAGAATGACCATTGGATTATATAATTAGCTGTAAAATGGAACATAACAACTAAAAGCACGACGTAGTGCGTAAATATTGGGCAAATGTCCCTGGTCAAAATTCTAAGGGTAATATCTGGGTAGTGCTCCGTGAAATAATTTCAAAAGCGAAATCTTCCAAAATGGATTTTGACATAAAAGGGCTTTTAACATGATGTAGTTTGTAGGGTATCAAATGGTGGGCCCCTCACGACTATAGCCATTGCTTACTTGTTTTAAATATTTTTTTAATAGCCACTCCGATATACCATTTTCAATAAAATATATTGCATATGTGTTTAAGGAAATTATTGCCAAAATATTTAAACTTTTACACTTTTAAGGAAATTAATTATCAAACTGTGCGACATTATATTTTATTAATAGTGAAGCGTTTGAATTAAATATAAAAATTGGGCCATATAATAACAAATCGAGAATAATAATAAATATCTGAATACCTAGTCTATTTGTAATGTTTGTTTCTATTATTTTCTGATTGTGGGTTCCGATATTTCGTGTACGTAATCGTTTTTTTCAATACAAATTTTTTTAATACTATTCTTGCACGGACTAGTTGGCAAACTAAATCGATCTTTTCAAGGTACGGAATAAACACTTATTGTAAAAAATATTAACATGTCTTTGTTGATAGAGGCATGTTTAAAAAAAATATATTTTGCAAAATGAGTTTCGAACTACAGTAAATCTAAAATACGGAAGTATAGTAAAATCGGATTATAAAAATAGGATAAGACCTATATATAAGACCTATATTGATATTTTTTTGTTAAGGAATGCACGAAAGTACAACTAATTTGCGAGCTTAATGTTACGAACCCTTACATAGGAAGGATATAATATAGGAGGCAAAACAAAAATCAAAGCCCATATCCCGTATTATAAAATGAACCCCCATAGAATTAAATAAAAAAATGAAGATACTCTTTCTCACAGTGCATGTGGAGAGAAGGTTGGAAATGGGAAGCTATATATTGCTCTGTTCCCTAACCTGCAAAAATTTACTAGTTTTGCATTTTTTTTTTTTTTTTTCAATACCATAAATGGAAAATCGGTTATCACAGTACAATTCTTTTCACTGTTTTATTTTCGAATCGAAAAAAAATATTAGATATTATATAAATAACCACACTTTGTTAACTTTTTCAACAATATTTAAACTAAAATATAATACAAATTTGATCAAAAACTTATTTCTTCAAAAAAAAAAAAAAAAAAATGAAAACATTTAGTATTTCTCGGTTTAAAGAGGCTTCAATCAAGACAGAGGATAAGAGAGAAAAACCCTAGCGTCCTTAAATGTTCCTCTATAACAGAATGTAAACTTGTTGTTATAGAATTGCAATAAAAATTTGTCTAATTTACCCTTCTGCTAAATTATTAAGATTAAATCTTTCGTGCTTATACATTTAAATGAGCTTTTCAATATTTATTGATGGATATTTTTGAGCTAATTTGATTTGTTGAATAGCTACTTTCTAAAATAAAGAAATTTGTTGTCGAACGAAAACTAATTCAAATATTTAGTAACAATATACGAATTTTTTAATTTTTAACACCATATCTCAAGACAAACAAGCAAAACTCACAACATCATTACACCATACCAATACTAACAAAACTATAACATGGAAGACTTCAGGCACGAGCCGACGACAATGTGTACATTAAACCGCATTATTTTTCATAAGATTTATGTCATTTTCATGCCGTTTGATGTCTTCATTTTCACTTCCTGTTGAATGTTACATGCATTCCTTAACACAGAGAACATAACACCGCACAGCAAATGAAGAAATACAAAAAAAGAAAAAATAACTTAAGCTACTAGGCAGGAATAAAAATATGAAAAAAAGAACGAATACAAGTGGATGGAAATGCAGTGACGGAATTTTGACATTTTAATATCGCGCACACTAAAACGGTTTGAACTGTAACAAATCACTGACTACGAATGAGACACTGACACACAAATATGAAAGTAATGTGGCCTCAAACGGCGAACATGGCAGAACTGGCAAACCAGTGGGCGATGACATACAAACTGAATATGAATGACAACAAAAAGGAACACCGATTTGTTACAACATGTCTACAGATCAAAGCTTTGAATACTTTCGATGACGTGCCAAAGTGGGACGAAGGTCTAGAATATTAGACAACGAGGAATTCTCATTTTCCAGTATCTGATAACACGTTAGAGAAAATCAGAAAAAAATGCATGTGTTTGCTGTATGTATGGTTTATCATATCTAATCTAAAGTTTATGGGATAACTCTTACCGGTAAATCAGTTGCTGTTGTTCGATTGCTGCTGCTGCTGCTGTTCCTTTTAAATTTCGTTGGCAATTAAACACTGGACAGAGAACAAACTTTTCGTCCATGTACTAAGTTCACTTCACAAGTATTATTTTTTTATTGTTCATGTCTTCTGCTATGCTATGGGTTGCCGGCTGATTTCGGGAATTTTATTGCTTTATTTTTTTTTTTTCTTGTTTTGTTTAGTTCTACTGGATAATTTTCAAATGTAAGTTAACTTTCATGTTTTCGTCGAATGGATCAAATATCACTTTGGTCTAGCAGTTCGCACATCCTAGGTTAATACTGAAATGGTATTATTATTTATTATCTGTTACACCGGCTCTAGTCCACTTGTCTAGTGGCAGCAGAGGAAGAGTTCCTAAAATCAGATCACTTTTTATGTTCGACATTGGAGCGTATGAGTGTTGTCAAGCAAGACAATCAAAGTTTGTTTACAAACGAGGAAGAAAATATGCTCAACAATTTCTGTATGTTTGTGTGTCGGCGTGTGTGGGAGTCACTTTGTGTGCGGTGTGTTGCGTAGCTTTGTATTGCTTCAGTGTGTGTCGGTAACGGAGCCAGAGCCAGAACCGGTGCCGTGTCCTCGGTGTATGTCCTGGCACACGTTCAGGCTACGAATGTAAGTGCCGTCAACAAATGCAAGTGCATTTATGTAAAGGCGAGTTAACAGCGTTACTGTTAGAGTGTAACATCGTGTAACAGAATGTGAACGGAGGACTGGCTGGGTAGTTGGGTAGCTGCATAGTTGGCTGATTGACTGGTTGTTGGCAAGCTGGCTGTATGGCTGGCGATTGCCTAGTTGGTTGGCTGTCTCGCCGACTGAATGACTGTTTGGGCCGTAGATTGATGGGATGGTTGGCTAGCTGGCTGGCTGGCTGATTGACTGTCTCTGTGTAATGTGATGAAACGACACAAACATCAAAGGAAGCGAGCAAAAGAAAGGCAGCCAAGGAAAAAACAGACACAAAAGCAAACAAACAATAAAGTAAAGGATTAAATAAAACTGAATGGCACACATACACGCACGCACACTCACACACTGAAGACACAACACGCGCGCACCAACACTTGCACACGCTTACATGTAGAGACAAACACTCACGCACAGACATTGTTTGATTTCGTTCGCTTGCAATGATAAACTCTTTCCTGCGGCTCCTAGAAGGACAATTTAACGGTTTTCTTGTTTTGAAAATGAGACGATTCCGTTTCTGTTCATTACAACGCCTTTTGTTTAGAGCGGTTTCAGTCAATCACAAACACTGTGCACCATCTTGCACCCTCGCTGGCTATGCTTGCTCGGATGGTGGAAATGTCAAATTCAATTATTATTGACTACTAGCTCACTAACACTTACACACACTATGTATATGGTGGACACTTTTTCAGTTGCACTTGTCACTGGTGATTTTGCCATTAAAATTCGTATGATAGTTGTTGTTGCTGCCGTTATTGTTGTTGTTAGGTTGGCTGTTGGTGCGCTGCATAGACTTTGTCGGCAATTGTAATAAAAATGTTCAGGCATTACATGATTTACGACATTGTTACACTTTTTAAGTTCACTTGGTCCGAACGACAAGTCGGGCAACTGCACTTACACCAAAACACTAGATGAAGTGACTATGAGCGCGGCTGGTGGCTCTGTTGCTGCCGTGGCATTTGCCGGGGGTGCTGGTGGCGGTAGATGCGGCGTTGGCTCGTGTCTATGCTGCACATTGCTATTAGAAAATGTTTTTGAGGCAAAAGCAAAATTCATTTCAAAAATTGTCCACAACAATTTTGAAGGGGTCTGTCGTTGGCCACAGTTGAGCGAGAGAACGTCCTCACTGCAGGAAGCTTGATTAACAACTAAAGTCCTATGTGCCAAAGTTAAAAAGGACTCGAGTTGGAAACGGCTATGCATGCATATTTCTGGTTTGGTTGGTTTTACGAGCCTCTGTTGTCGTAAACAGTAAAACATATATAGCAGTGTCGAGCAACAGCAGCGACAGCAGTTCGGAGGGCGGGTGTAACGGTGTACTTGCAGTCTGACTGCAGCTACTGCAAAAGGCTTCCATGGGCTGTTTTCGTACAAAAATAACTTTGACTTTGGCTGGTGTATTCGTCGACTAGACGATTCAACTCATACTCGTCGTTTGGTCTTTTTGCAATGTACACAGACACACATACACACACCAACACGGAACTCGACAATGCTGCTATGTCATATAAACGGTCGAAATGTTGCAAATTCTGTGGTCTCAGTGTTGGTGCGACAAACCCTTTTTATGGTCCCATTGTATGTGGATGTGAAAATAACCGAAATGTCACTCTCTACGCTATATTGAAAATAAGAATTTTTGCTGATTGTGCTTTTGCAGTTATCCAACCGTCACATAGAACTCGATTCCGCAACTTGAATCCTCACAAAACGAAACACAAACTAGAAAAGAGAGTGTTGAATGAAGGAAACAAGGAAATGCAATGCTGCATTTGATGGATTCTCTCGCTCTCACTCTTGCCGCTCGCTCTCTCTGTCTGCATGTTTCTCTTTTTGACACTGTGCCAAAAATGTTAAGTAATGCCAGACGGTGACATTTTTGCATCAAAAAGTAAATAATCTAGTCAACATTGGAAACCCGCCTCTCCCCCCCCCCCCCCTCTCTCTCATATGGTTTTTTCTTCTAGTTACATTCCTTTGGCACACTTTAGTACATAGCTGGCGATATTCTCTCACTTGCTGTTAAGCCAATCGAGCGTTATGTTATGCCCCTGACCACACACTTATTAACACCAACTAATATTAGGCAAATGCCGACAAGGAGGGCCTCATATTTAGTTGGAGCGGCATTGTTTTTATTTCTGCTTTCATCATCAGATGGAGAATATTAGATTTTGTAAAGGCCAGGGAGACTCATTAAAATGCAAATATTTTGGAAGACACCAGATTTTGAGCACCACTGCAAGTAATGCAAGATTACTGTTGTTTACACATACATAGAAATGCATTACTCTATGCCTAACTATGAATATGGGCATACGCTTAATCGCAGTGACAAATTTGGCACTTAGCCAGCCAGTCTGCCACCAAGTCAGGGTTCGATGGATAAATTATTTGCGTAAAGGACACGCTATACTTTATGTCCTTATATCTGTCCACCCCAGATTTCATTATTATTGACATTATTTTGTCACCAACATTTAACATGCCGGAAGTTGTCACTGTTGCACATATTCGCGTGTACATCCATCTGTAGCCGCTCGTATTACATTAGCATTAACTATATATTAAGCTAGGCGCATGTCCTTGTTTGCCCTCTCAGGCTCTCTCGCTCTCCAGTGTTCTCTGTTGAATTGTTTTTCAAGTTGCGGAAGTGTGCATTTTCTCTTGGTCTTCAGTGTTAACTGCAGCGGTCTGCATCTCATCTGTTTCCTATGTGCACCATTTAACCTTTTCTGTTGGCCACAATTTTCTGCCCGTCTTCAGTAGACAGGACGGCAGTTGTGTTTGTAGTTCTTGTTGTTGTTGTTGCTGTTATTATTATTGCTTTGTGTGCTGCACAAAGCAAAGCCATAAGGATATGTGAAATGCAAGAAGAGACACGTGTACACATACAAATGCATACTGGAGCACACAGACGCAGCCACGGGCACACACACACACGCAATGCATGAACACAGCATACACACGCTGTCTGTTTGTAGTTTGCACAAGGCCAAACATTTTAATCTTTCTGCTCGACAGTTCTGTGCGTATTTGTGTGCGTTCATCGATTATTTTGCTGCTTCGTTTGATTGTTTATTTAGTATCTTACTGCTGCGATTTCGTATGCACTTGTATTAGTGGCGATGATTAGGTTTTTGTGATAGTCAACATCTAAGGGCCGACTTGCCAATGTAACCATAATTGTCATCCTCATCATCATCGTCTTTTTCTTGCAAGACATAATAACATTGGTGTAGCAGTGAAATAATTCATTTGTTGTTGATGGTCTTTGTTCTTGTTCTTGTTGTTGCTGTTGCTGCATCCACACGCATGATTATATTATGAAATAAATTTACGTTGCATGTACACTGATGACAAAAAGTCACGATCAATATCCATACAATGGGATGCTCCGAAGTTAGTGACATTGTGATATTCTTATAAAACTGCCAAGAGCTCGGGTTAAATAAATTTTGTTTATTACATTTTCACTTCCTCTAATGTTTTTATACCCTCCACCATCATTCCCTCCAACGTCATTCCGTTTGTAATTCATCGAAATAATAATTTTAGACCCAACAAAGTATATATATCCTTGATCAGCGTAAAATTCTAAGACGATTTTGCCCTGTCCGTCCGTCCGTTGTAATCACGCTACAGTCAAAACAAATTAAGATAGGAAGCTAAAATTTTGCACAGATCTGTATTTTGTCTGCAGGCAGGTCAAGTTCGAAGATGGGCTATATCGGTCCCGAAATCGTATAGCTCCCATATAACGGTACCCCCGATCGAAGACCTATATAGACAATTCTCTTTTAGTGGATAAAGTACTCACAAGGAACTCCTTGTGTGAATTTTCAACGGAATTGTCTGAAAATTCACACGGCATCGTATGTCCCCCATATAACGGCACTTCCCGATATTCGATATTCTTCGAGAGAATTGCCTATATAGGTCCACAATATCGTATATCCCCCAGATAACGGCACCTTCTGATATTCGGTACTTCCATCATTTTAGCCACATTTTCAATGGAATTGTCTTTATCCCCTGGAGTAGTATTATCTATATAGGTACACGATATCGTATAGCCCCCATATAACGTTACCTCCCTATATTCGATATTTTGATGATTTTAGCCACATTTTTCAATGGCATTGTCTGAAATTGCACACAAGGAGTTCTTTATGAGTACTTTTCCTCTGACAGAGAATTGTCTATATAGGTCCACGACATCGTATATCCCCCATATAACGGCACGTCGCGATATTCCATAATTTGATGATTTTAGCCACGTTTTTCAATGGAATTTTCTGAAATTCTACAAAAGGAGTTATTTACGGTATCCCCCAGATATTCGATATTTTGATGTTTTTAGCCACATTTTTAAATGGAATTGTCTGAAATTCTACACAAGGAGTTCTTTCTTAGCCACATTTTTAAATGGAATTGTCTGAAATTCTACACAAGGAGTTCTTTCTGAGCACTGTACCCCCTGAAAGAGAATTGTCTATATATGTCCACAATATCCTTTATTCCCCATATTCAGTATTTTTAAAATTTTTCAGTATTTATTTGTTTGAAGATTTTCTAATTCGTCCGAAATGGTGGAGGGAATTCAAAGTTCGGCCTTGCCGAACCTTACGCTTCTTTACTTGTTGTACCTTCTGATTGGAAGGAAGCTGCATAATAAATAAAAATACGTTAGGGGAAAAACAACTTTCAAAATAAGAACCAAAAAATTATAAAATTATATATCTGACAGAAGGATACTAGAAATATATGAATATTTTTTTTAAAAAATTCAATACTGATGTCCAATTTTCTTCAACTTTACACATCAATATTTCAACCATAATAAGATGTCAAAATGAGATAAACGGTCATCTTCGTTTGGTACCACCCCTACAAAAGTGGTTCCTTACATATTGTAAATTCATACGTACATACAAAACCCTACATTTCTGTCTAATATAATTCTCAAAAGGGTACATAAGTATATGTAGCTTTTATTCATTTGTAGGATATTCCACATATTATACTGATCTTAATACCGGAATTCACAGTTCTAGATTTTTTGCTACTCTATATACTAAATTGAAAACAATTTAGCACTTTTTGTACACATTTTAGTACCAACTTCAAATCGACCTCTTCATTTAAGCCACACACTCACATTGATCCTTATACAAATGTGTATATGTGAGGCCCCATTCCCACACGCACTCATTTCCAAAAACACTTCATTGTCTAACCCAGAATTACAGGTTCAGCTCTATTCTTATAGTTATAATATGTATAGCATCATTTAGCACTTTTCCTACTCGCTGTAGTTCGGATTTCCAAATTCACTTCCTTCTCTAAACGCTACACGCACGATCCCCATACAAATATTCATAATTCTAGCTCTTTTCGTAAATGCTATACCAAATTTAGTAACATTTAGTTCTTTTCGTACCCTTATTGTAAGCATTTCCAGAAGAATATATTTTTATACTAAATTTAAACATTCCACCTTTATCTACTTAACAAAACCCCAATTTTACCAAATTAAGTACAATTCCTACATTTTTTAAACTTAGTACATATTTACAAAATACGTCAACCCTACTTTACAAATTTGATTCTCACACCAAATTTCAAGTATTTACCTCTATCCGTTCACATAAATCCAACTGGCAACAAATTTAGTGGCTTTTAGTACTTTTTTATTTACTTTTTGGCACACTCACTATTCTTTGGGAAAATTTGGTTCGTGACAACATCAATAACCCTCATTCCAAATTTCAAATTTTGTCATTTTCATACTTTTATGGTATGTATTCCCAAATCACCCCAGCCACCAGTAGTAGTCCCAATACCAAAATTTATAAATAACCTCCTTAAATCAACCCTACTTCTCCAACTTACAATGTATTCAGTTTTTAGCACCTTTTAGTACTTTTAGTGCACTTATTGTTCGAATTTTCAAAAACTCATCTTATTCCTTATCCATACATACAAAATTTCTAGATTGTAATTTCAGCCGTTCGCCTGGGCATTGATTACTTAGTCACCCTACTTCATTATATATATAGATAGAAGAAAATGACATGAAAACCAAACATTAAAACAATCAAGTCTGTGAAAACATTTCGGAAACAACGAACAGACGGATTATACCCAGCAACAATTTGGTGGTCACTTGAACCAATTTCTGCATTACTGATATTCCAAAAATCTTACAACGCAAAATAACTTACATTTATCATAAAAAGTAATGAATAGCCCCTGTTCAGAATGAGCAGGCCCATCTACAAATAAAAGGTAGCTGGTTGTAATTCTCGTGCGGGAAAAAGTCTGATTGATTTCATCTGTCTGATTTCATGATGTTCCTGACATCCCTTCAAGATAACCCATTATCAAATAATGGGTTCCCTATTTAATTTTTGACAAACTATACTATATGTTAATTCAGAATCAGCATAAAATTCTAAGTCGATTTAACGATGTCCGTCTGTCCGTCTATCTGTTGAAATCACAATACAGCCCACATTTTTTGACGCAGAGCGTCAAAATTTAGCAGAACAATTTTCATTGTGTCTAGGATGGTTGGTATTGAAAATGAGATATATCGGTACAACTTTTTGTATAATCCTCATATAACGGTACCTTTCGATATTCGGTATTTTGTTGATTTTTGCCACATTTTTCCACGGATTTGTCTAAAAATTGGTATTTGTAGGTAATATAGCTTTTAGCATTGTATGTATAGGTCCACGTTTTGCTATAGCCCCCATATGACGACACCTCCCGCGATTCGGTATTTTTATGATTTTTGTTAATTTTTTCACGGATTTTCTAAAAATCGGTATTTTTATGGTATAATAGATTCTAGCTAGTGTGGGGAAATATCGTATGTGTAGGTCCACGTTTTGGCATAGCCCCCATATGACGGCACGAATATTTAGTTCTATGAATATTTAGTTCTACTTTTTTCTATAGCGCACATATAACGATAGCCACCGATATTCGGTATTTTGATAATCCTAGTCACATTTGCCCACATAATTGTTCCAAATTTGGTATTCTAGAAGATTTGATGGATGACAATCCTTGAAGCATAAAATTGTCTATAGAGGATCCCGTTTTGGTATGGCCCCAAATATCGACCTCACTCACTTTATGGTTTTTTGATAAGTTTAACTTCATTATGCAAAAGGTCTTACTGGTATATGAAGTTTAAAGTGAAAAGCGCTGGAATTCAGATACTTTTATATAAAAATGTTTCCTTTATCCTAAGGTGCTGGGTATTAAAAGTTCGGCCCGACCGAACTTAATGTTTTTTTGCTGTTTTTTTTTTTTAGTATTTTTCTTAGAAATAACTCAATATTTGCTTTGGATGTTATTTCGTACGTAAGAAGTGATTTGCCTCCCAAAAAATTCAACCGGATGCTGTGTAGAATGTGACACCGTCTTGTTAACGCCACATGTCATGCAAGTCAAGCTCTTGTTTTTTGGCCAAAAAATATGGATATCTTCTCACGGTAGCGCTAACCATTCACAGTTGCGTTACGATCCGCAGCATATTTTTAAGAAATTCAGTCCAATGATGCCACCAGCCGATAAACCGCATCAAACTGAATGCATTGATAGATCTTCACTGCATCTGGCTGATCTTCACCAAAATCGACAATTCTGCTTAATTACCCATTTGTACTCATTGCACCAAAAATTAAAAAGGAAGTTAAATGGAATAAGTGCGCGAAGAACTGATGTTGAAAGTGGTATTTTCTAGATTTTTTTTTTTAATAAAACGAATCTTGACATTTTTAACATATAAAAATGCACACCCAAATGTCTATGTTGTTACATACTTACATTGTGTTTCAGTGTTTATCAAAAAATTAAATTTTGAAATAACATTTTTTATGAAAAGTTCACATTATGATTTTTTTAATTTACTCCACCCCCTAAAAATATTACAACGCGAACTATTTCGCCCACATGTGTGTTCAATTTTAATATCTTCCTAAACCTCTTCTTTTCGGCTAGACAGCAGTTAGAGCACGATAATTATATGTGTCACCACAAATAGTTCCATTTCGCATTCGGACAGAGCTTGCTCGCCTGCTTTTCGATTGTCAAGTAATGAGTAAGCAATCCGACACAAATTCATAATGGGCGCAGTTTAGTCCTTTGAAAATGCACCCAGCGACGCGTCGCGTTGCACATTGCACACCGACACCGCATCCCTTTGAAATGTCTTTATCTGCTTCTTCTTCTTCTGAAAATGCGGCTTCCATTCACAGCATTTAGACTGTCTGTGTCGCTGTCTATGTCTCTGAGTGTGCTTGCGTATGTGAGTGAGTGAGTGAGTGTGTGTGTTTGTGTGTAAGTGTGTATCTTTGTGATAAAATGCACTAGAGCGTCTTTGTGTGAAGCTTTTCTTCTTTTGTGCTGGCAGTTTTAGAAAATAATGTTGGAAAGTAGATCAAAGAAAAATACAACTACTATTGCCCTTATTTGCATTTAAATTTTTAATCAAAAACAAAGCAGCACCACCAGCAGCGGCGGCAGCATTTGTAACACACACAGCAACAACAACAACAAAAACACAGCTTAAATACTTTAAAGAACCTACACCAACAACAAACGCTGTAAACAGGACTCTGTAAACAACGCTGTTAAAATAATGGCACGTGTTTCGCTCACACACAGTGAATGAAACGCATGTTTTAGTTTTGTTTTGATTTATAACTTCGTTGCAGTCAGCTGAAAAGTAAATACCCACACAGAGACAGGCCAAGCCAACTATCCGATAACCACTGCATATGTAGAATGCAACAATGTCACGTGGTCTGGTGGCTCTCTGCAGTCTGGCAGTTTGGTCTCTTTGATGGAGGCACCATTGCCGTTGTTGTCTCTTTTTGTCTCCAGTAGAGAAACTGCTATTAACAGAATATCCCAAGTAACATTGAATGTAAGCAGTTGTGCGAAAAAAGTGTCGGCAGAGCAAGGGCTTCGCAATCTCTCGGCAAATATTATATAACGTCTGAAGCAACATGTTGCTGCATGTTGGGGTTCGAATGTTTGGCCCGAATGTCCCTCCAAATGCGCTGGCAACTATAATGTTTACGTTTTCCACTTGGGATGTGTGTGTGGGGCAGATCCATTTACATATGTGTGTCAAGCTTTTGCTCCACCTACCGATTTCTGGCCTTTGGTGTATGCGTGCTCAAATACGATGCTATGTATATGGGTGTGTGCGTGTGTGTTGATTGTCCTTAAAATCTAAGGGTTGGAGAATGTGTTCTACATAGAATTGTATGTTTGTGTGTGTGTGTGTGCGGTCATGTCATGTTTGCGCGCTTTTACTGGAACCTGCAACTATTTCACTTAAAATGTTTCGAGAAACTTACTTAACGAAGTGATGTGTGTGTACGAGCAGTACACATTCACAATGTTGATGTTTAAAACCATCTCTCTCTACACACCAGCGACTATGTGTTGCATATTCCAAGTTCTTGGTCTCTTTTTTCCAATGTAGAGATGGATATCGGAGCGTATGATTGTTTAATAAAAAATAAATTAAGGTCGCATATACATATATATTGTAATGCGCTATTTTTTATAATGTGTATGTCTGTTTGTATTTGTCGATTTGTTTCTTGAGCTTGTACAATAAGCTTGTTTATGCATTCGAATCTAAGCACTATGGCGTTTCGATGGGGGAGGAACAACTAATATAAGATTAAGAATCCCCGTGATAAATCACGCTATTTCTAATCTACACACTTACTTACATATATATATTTACATGTATGCACGTATCAACAATGCGATTGGTCATGGCACACTTTAGGAAATCTTACATAGTATGTAAGGCATCATGTGACTTGTATCGTTTTTTTTTCAGCTGGAGAATATGAATAAATGGTACATTGTTTTACATTTGCCAACACGCTACTATTTACCTTCGAATGTATATATGTCTATGATATACTATATACAACAGTGTGCATGAGTAAGTTTTGTAAACTCCACCTCTTGCAACATGTTGCAACTTCCCCTACAATTGCCCCCTTTCCCTTTGTAGAAATGTTATTTTGTAACAACATGTTGTTGTTGTTATTTTTATTATAATTTTTTTTTTTTTTTCATTTTCATGTAGGTGTCCATCTCCTAAGCCCAACAACCAGCCAACCAACCAGTGAGTGTCAATGTGTTTGTTCCCTTTTTACCAAGTGAATGTGGATATGGAGCAACGATACAAACAGAAGAGCTTACGCTGACTTTGGATTTGCTTGTTGGGCTGGTACTATTCCCTCCAATAGACATGAGTTTACGTCGTTCGTCTTCATTGGATCGTCGACATCGTGAATTCTATTCGGTTCCATTGAAGATGTTGTAGGTGCCGACATTGTATTTAGGTTCCTCGTTAACTGTCGTCAATTACAGGATTTGGTTATGAGCTGGCTGGTGCCGTGAGTGCACACGGCACCGCATGATGACGAAAGTATGGGACAACTTCAATGCGTATGTTATTAAAAAGACGCCAATTTTATTATGAAAATTACAAACTATTGAAGATAATAGTTAATAACAATAATGAAATTGGATTTAATATGAGGAATAAATATTTAAGGTATCTGCAAATTAAAAATATATTATATTTGGTTCCTCAAAGGATTCGTTCAATCGAAATTCGAAAGAAATCCAATATGGATTACTATAACCTTATACCGAAATGATGTCTTCAGTCAGGACTCCAACGAAAATAAAATAATTACAAATACAATAAAACTTGGGATTCTGTGAACAATTTTATTCAATTTTCAACTTTTGGGTTGTCGGATGTTTAAAAAAAAAAACATACTCAAAACTATGAAAAAGGTTTCGATAAAAAAAATAAAAAAGATTTAGGTGAAGCTATTGGAAAAACCTTCACGGTTTAAAAATATAGTTCACTCTACGCGAAAATTTACAGAATCAATGAGCAAATTCATATATATATATATATATATATAAAAGAGTATAAAATCAGGGTTATAGAGGCAATATATATGCGAAAAGCAATATAAACAAGCTTAATTTTTTTCCTAACCAATTTCAAATGTTTAAAACCTTTTGGCATTAAAACTCATATACTCTTGCATCTCCTATATTTGACAACACTTGATGTAGCAATTTTGTAAAAATCTTGTACTATAGTTCAGAAAAATTTGTTCCAAATGTGGGATACAAATGCCAAGTGCTATATGAAGATATGGATCTGTATGTGCAATTTTCTGTCATACGAGGTGGTTTCCATTGCGAACTGCAAATACCAAATTTGAAACAGTTTTGGTGAAAAGTATTTTAAAAGAAAACCAGAAATTCTAAACAACTTCTGAGCATTATAATGGTATTAAATCCCGTCGTGCCTTTTGCTAATTACAGAAATTCGCTCAAATTATAGGAATTGAAAAAAAGGCTTGTTTACATCTTCATATAACACTGTGCAACACAAAAAATAATAACAGGAAAAATCCAGCTTATTATGAAAGTAAAGCTAAAAATAGACATGTGCATCCGCGTTTTCGAAAGTAACCAAAATAGAGGGACAAGTTCGCCCCGTTTCCCATTTTTGGAAATCTTCGGATTAAGTTTCCTCGGAATCCGTGCATTCTTCGCAAATATTGCAGATAAAAATACGAGGCATATTTTAGTTGAAAATGTTAACCCTCGAGCGAGTCAAGAAAGGGGTCTTACTGGTCCTTTCTTTCAAATATGCTTAAAAGCATCCTTTAAACAAAATTCAAAAATTTGGCAAAACGTGAAAAATGCCTGAAATCCGAGTTATCCTAGAACTATTCCAAAAAGGTGGACCGATATGACTCATTTTTTGTGCCAATGATTCTCAATGTAATCTAAAGATCTTTCTCAAAAGTTCAAAACTCTATCCTTAAGCCTTAACAACTTTTGCCAAAAGAGCCCAAAACTCCATTTGGGCTTCGAGTACTAAAAATGAGTACTACCAATTGGCATTTTCTACAACCCAGACTGGCTATTGTATACTGAAATTGTAAAAAAATAGAAGAAGAAATAGGCAAGCCGACTTTATGATACCCTACACCACTTTGCATATTTTATAGACCTTCACATAACAAAAAAAAAATATTTATGGGGCACTTGTGAGAATTAAATCATACAAACTATGATTATAGTTATAATTTAAGGTCCAAAGGACTAAATTTGTCGAGGCATTTGTGTCTTTTTCATCCGGGCTTGTATTACCCATTTGGTGCACAATTAACTTGAAATCAGATAAAGATATATATCTATATCCAAATCTGAACCGATGTCGATGAAATTTGGCAAAGGTATTTCTGAGCTGAATTTGAATATCGTTGTACGGAGCGCATATTACGGTTGTGGGAACAAATGTAGTAGATCGGATGAACAATGTATATGGGAGCTATAGGCATATCTGAACCGAAATTTGGCATACTAGTTTCTAGACGTGTGCCAAATTCCATCCCATTTGGGCCAATATTAGACGTTGGTGTACAATAAAAGCAACTCGGACCAAGTTATATATGGGAGCTATATTCAAATCTTATCCGATCTCGTTAAATTTATCAAAGGTATTTTATGAGCTGTTTTTGATATATTTCCTCAAATAATTTTTTTACAGAGTGCATATTACAGCTGCGGTGGACAAAAATAACAAATTTGATAAACAATATATATGGGAGCTATAGCTCCCATATTCGATCTCAATTTCGATCAAATTTGGCATACTTATTTTCAGGCCTAATTTGGTCGTATGTACAAAATTCCATACTATTTGGTCTGATACTACACGTTTGGTGTACAAAAAGGCAAATCGGACGAAGATATATATGGGAGCTAAATCTAAATTTTGACCGATTGTCCCCAATTTCAAAAGGGTTCGTCCTTGTACCCAACAAATGATTTGTGCAAAATTTCATATTTATCGGGCAATACATAAGTCGACTCAGAATGTGATTCTATGCAGATCTTCAAAAGGAAATATTGGACCATCTCGTTTCTTTTTGCCTATTACAAACAAATGCACAAAGAAATAATACTCTGACCACCTTGTGATGTAGGGTATAAAAAGGACCATCCTTTGTTGACTCCCTCTTATGTTTATCTGCAACATTTGTCGAAGAAACTAAATACCTACAAAGCACGAACTTCGAGGAAACTCAATCCGAAAATTTCCAAAACTGTGGAAAAGGTAAGGACGCTAGGAACAGTGGTCGTATTAATGATCTCACAGACGTATTTAACAGAGCATTGGTTACATCAGATCCTCTTGTATTATCTGCGCACAAAAACATGCGCTTGCATGAAGACGTTTAAACCTTCCATCTGTATTAGTCCCATCATTAGTTTATAATGAATTAAGACCACGAATGATACTGATTGTGATGAAATTAGAGATGAAGCATTTGATGAAGAATTAAGAGATAAACGTTAATTTCTGGATAACGAAATACCTACTTGTATTCAATAATGATTATATAATAACTCAATTGATTTTTTTATTTTGATTACTAAATTGAGTAAAACAATATTTTAAGCCCTCTTTTCTCTTAAGTACGTGGTACGCACATACACACAGACTAATTTGAAATGTAAAACCAAACAAAAAACAAGTAACAAGTAAAAAAGCATCGGCCGGACCGAACTTTTAATTCCCTCAACTTTCCAAATGGTGGAAATTTTTTTAAAAACTTGAAAATTTTGAAACAAATTTCGTCGAAGAATACAGTATAAATGAATGCCGTTAAAAACGAAGACGAGAAACTTCATACGCAAGTTGTCTGACATAGACTTTAATACCCATTAGGACCTTCAAATACGAAGTTTAAAACAATTCCCTTAAATAATGTCGCTAATATAATCAAAATAACGAAAAAGGTACAGTTACATGTGCCTATACGAAGACGTTGACCTGAATAAACAATTTTCTGGCATTGGCTGAAGTCCCATTACGAGCTTCAAATAGGAAATATGAAATAATTCAGGCGAATAATGTAGCCAAAAAAATCAAAATACCGAATATCGTGAGGTATCGTTATATGGTGAATGTACGAAGACGTCAACCTGCATACGCCATATTTCGTTATAGGCTGTAGTACACATTACTTAAGTGCAAAATTTTGAAACAATCTGGTCTAAAAATACTGAATATTGGGAGGTACCGTTATATACGGCCTACACGAAGACGTGGCCTTGTATAAGTAATTGTTTGTCATATGTTGTAGTACCCATTAGGACTACTTTGGTGTACTGTTCTCCATATTGCAATACCTGCAGATTTTAAATATTTAGTTAGTATTTTAACGTTTCAGACTCTTAGAGGATATAAAATTAAACCAGATCAATAACATCTGCAATTTGGCTTCTTATTGGATGAAATTTTACCATACGAAAGAAGAAGGCCCACGTTTTAATTTATACATTTTTTAGGTCAAAACACATTTTAGTCGATTATTTGAAAAATGCGATACTGTCCCGCACAAATGTTACCTTTAGTTTTTAACCGGAGATATATTCCTTATGTTTACACTCTATGTCGTGCTATTCAAAGGTCGTACAAAATGCTACACTTCTGCGCTGTCCTAAACCCCAACCTCATGCAAAATTCCGTGTGGATTAGTTGTTACTTGTGACATTGTGAGTCACTGGTCCATGGTCAATTTCAACCCCTAAATATTTTGCGATCATCTCCAAAATCAATAGGTTTCTATTCTGGCTCTAGCCTCACCTCCACTACAAATTAACATAGACAGACGGACATACATAGCTAGATCGACTCAGCTCTGCGAGATAGGAAGATCCATATAAACTTTCCTAGGTGGGAAACCAATATTTCGAGGTGTCACATAATTTTTGGCCCAAACACATAGTGTTGTAGGGTATATTTTCAGGCAATAATTTTAGATTTTATCCTTTTCTGGCAAGAAGCCATTCCGAATTTGAGAGAATTGTCATAACCCGTCCAGCCGTTCTTGAGTTATAAGCTGTCTAACTAACATCTCCTTCATTGATATGTAAGATTGTATATATTTTGCTATATACGCTATATCTTGGATATGAGCGTGCATCCAGGATTAAAAATATTCGCGGTGTGGTGGAAATGTACATATTTTTTACATAAATGTTGTGGTCAATTTTACCCACTAAATACTGAGATAACTATTAAAAACTGGCGACAGGTTAGTCACTATTTATCTGAATGGTCCACTAACATGGGAGCCCGAAATGAAAACTTGAAACGAAACTTAATATATGGGAGATAAAGAAAATTTGGACCAATCATATACTCTAAACCGAAAAGCATCATTAGACGCGTTAGAAAAAATAACCATTAAGCAGATCGTTAATTACGATATTTTCTATAATTTTCCAATAAAACTTCCATATATTTATTTTCAACCAATTTCTCCTATATAACGGGTTTCCTTTGAGCGGTATTTTGTCGACCGAATTTTGTTTTATACCCTACAGCACTATGTGTTGGGTGTATATACGTTTGATTGGGGCAAAAATTATGTAACACCAAGAAATATTGGTTTCCCACATAGGAAAGTATATATGGATCTTCCTATCTCGCCGAGCTGAGTCGATCTAGCTATGTATGTCCGCCTGTCCGTCTGTCCATGTTAATTTGTAATCACTTTACAGGTCGCAATTATGACCCGATCTTCACGAAATTTAGAATGGAGGTGGAGCTAGGGTCAGAATAGAACCCTATTTCTTTTGGAGACGATTGCATAATATTTAGGGGTTGAAATTTTGCAGTTGCTCTACAGGTCGCAATTATAGACCAGTCAAAGCGAAATTTAGCATGGGGCTAGAGCTTAGGGCTTGGCAGACGCCTTCCAATTTTATCCAATTATTCCAATGTTATCGGGTAATATTTAGTGGGTGAAATAGGCCACAACATTTGTGTTAAATAAATGTCAAATTTTCCATTAAACCGCGAATATTTTTAATCCCGGCGAAATCACAAATAGACGAATAGGTCAATTCTGACCGTTACGTAGATGCCGACAGTAAATATATCGGTTATATATAGCGAAATATATACAATGTGTATATACAAAGGAAGGGGATGTTAGTTAGAATGCATATATCTCAAGAATGGCTGGACCGATTTTGACAAATTTTTTCAATTCAGAATACCCTCTTGACAAAAAGAAATAAAATCTAAAAAAATCGCATAAAAAGGTATCAATAATGATGTTAATATAGATTTTGTAGTATTTTGTGACATTTTTTTTTAATTTTTCATATTTTTTATCGCATGCGATTTTTTCAATTTGACTTATAATAATGTGTAATATTTTTTCACCTTGCAACACAGGTTGGGGATATTATATAAGTATATCGTCCGATCCTCACGAAAATTTTCACAAGAGTAGGGTTGGGCTCAGAAGGGCTAGGCCTTTTTGTTTTCAAAGATGTCCGCAATATATTAGGGGTTGAAATGGACCAACAACTAAAAATGTTCCTGATTTTGCAGCCGTTATAAAGGTCACAAATATAAACCAAAGGACACGAAATCTCGCATAAAGTTAGAGTTTAGGACAGCGGGTACAATATACCACTAATTTTGTGTGAAAAAATACCAGCATTACTTACGGGCGATATTAGAAATACACAAAGGCGAACTTCTGAATTTTTTATGCTGATTTCGTTGACGAATATAGCCAAATATCGTAGACAAGCAAATCCTAATTTCAAAGGCAAAATCTTCCAATATGGAGTTGGACATAAGGGGGCATTTAACATATTGTAGTGTTGTAGGGTATAACATAGTCGGCCCCGCACGACTATAGCCTTTGCTTACTTGTTTTTTTTTTTTTTTGACATTTTAAAATTTACTTTAAAATGGCGGAGGGTATTAAAAGTTCAGCCGAACTATGCTATTTTTTCTTGTTACAAGACATATTTATTAATGCTGTTAAACCGAAATTGTTTTTCTGTTACAACAACATTTTTATTGCAGATTGTGAGTTGTTTCAATTCAAACCGTATCCCTTAAAAAAAAAGCATACTGTTTAATTTCATACTTAATTTTCATTAAATTGCGTTAATATTACATATTTGTAACACGAGTGATTTTTCTCCTCCTTAGGTAATGTCTACTACCTCTTAATACGACTTTGTACTTCGTACATAAAGTCAAAGGTAATGACATTTCCTAAGGAGTGACGTTTTGGAATTGCTGCCTTTACAGTATTCTACCGATTCTACGAGTAACAAGCACAGGATTACGTCCTACTGCTAAAGACCCTTTGTACGAAGGTAATATTGTTCCACGAACAGCCACCCTATAAAAAATATACAGTCCACTGCTCAGTGGAAAAAAAATATTGATTGTGTTTTTATTTTTCTCCCATTTATTTTATTTTCATTTTGCTACGCAAACACATACCTTAGCTTAAAATTCAAGCTATTATGTGAAATTTCAAAGCTCTACATTAAATTTGGAAATATTTAAAATCGGAAAGTCGGCATTGCTTTTACTACCCTTTTTGTTTATTTATTAGCATTAGAGTTTATTTCAGTTTTAAAGAAAAAATAGTTAATAAACGCTAATAATTTAAAAAAACAAACAAACTATTTTTGCTCAAAAATTTAATGTAGAATAGGAAGCATAATTTCGTATTTTAATTGACCCTGTCTCACAATAACTATTGTTTACACCCTTTTATTCCAAGACATTGACGGGCGCAATAAATTCATCAATCGACAATTTTCATAGATTTTCCTATTTTCTAGGTATAGGTTTCCGCGATTCTAATGGATGAAAACTAAATTATCGTGGGGTACATTAACAATCAAATGACAGATGCAAGTAATGTGCCTAAAATAAGGGGTTTTAGAACAAATATCGGACAACATTTTCGAGATTTGCTCGGGAACCCCCATATAACGGTACCGATATTTGATATTCTGATTAAAATCGGTATTTGCAGTTCATAATGGGTTCATTGAATATTTAGTTCCACGTTTTGCACATATAACTATACCCACCGATATTCGGTATTTTGATAATCCTAGTCACATTTACCCACATAATTTTTTTCAACTTTGGTATTTTAGAAGATTTGATAGATGACAATCCTTGAAGTAAAAATTGTCTATAGAGGTTCCCGTTTTGGCATGGCCCCATTTAACGGCCTCACTCACTTTATGATTTTTTTTTTAAATTTAACTGCATTATGCAAACGGTGTTACTGGTATATAAAGTTTAAGGTGAAACACGCTTGAATTCAGATACTTTAAAATAAAAATGTTTCCTTTACCTTAAGGTGGAGGGTATAGAAAATTTAGCCCGGCCGAACTTAATGTTTTTCTACTACTTTTTTTTCAAATACACAATCACAACTTCCACGATAATTAACTTTTACGTTTGCCCAAAAACATTTTTCGATTATAATAATAAAATATTATGAAATTGGCATAACATACAATTTCAAACAGCGTATTATGTGGTCAATTTATAATTTGATCAGTCGTCTGCACACAAACACGCCCATTGTCTTTGCAATTGTTTTTTAAAACTCCTATTCGTTACGACGAAATCGATAATCCCATTTTAAAAATAAACTGGCATCTACAAACAGATGGCTAAATATCGAAGTTTTAGGCCATTTAAACAATTGCTGCTCGTGCTGAGCATCATTACGTCTGTATTGAGTCTGAAGTAGCTTTACAGTTAGATGAGCTTGTTTATTTTTAGTTTCCATTCTGTACACGTTTCTCGAAGTTCGTTGTTGAAGAGAAAATTAGTTTAGTTATTTTCTAAAACACGCCTTTGAGTTACAATGCATACATTTCATTATCAAAAGCTCTCGATTTTATTTGAAAGCGATTTTAAACACTTGCAGTTCTACTTAAATACCAAAAGTATGCAGAATTAATTTGATGTATCAAATTCATATTTTGAAATCGAGATATTTGAAAATTATTTCACCATAGAAACAACAATAATTGTATTAAGCCTGACAGAATAACCACGTCTGTTCGTTTGTTAAAATCTCGGTACAGCGCACAATATCTGACTCAAAGCTTTTAAATTTGGCACAATACTATGTGCTGTGTCTAGAATTGTTGGTACTGAAAATGTATATTGGTTCACGTTTTCGTAAAGTCCTGTGTAACGATACCTCATTATATTTGGCATTTTTACGATTTAGACAGCATTTTCTATCGGATTCATTTAAATTTCGATATTTGTAGTTCATAATGCAGATAATCAGTATTTTTGTCCTTTTTTCGCTAAATAAATACATGTTACTATGATCAAATATTAAAAAAAAATAAACATCGATCGATACAAAAGAAGTTAGTAGTTTCTTGGGATGTAAAAAGCCTGGCTCTACTTTTGTTTCCGTGAAAAAACTGATCATATCGTGTGTACAGTCAACCAAATATGATTTTTATTTTTATTAAAACCTTCATCTATCAGTATACAGGAGGAGATAAAAAAACGACAACAAAGTCAAACGCCATAATTTTTACATTTTTTTAAATTTTATTGAATGAAAGCAAAAAATATCGGAGATAGCATCAAATTTTAGAATAAGTTTAGATTTGTTCGAATTGGTCACCTTTGGCACAAACGGTCAATGAAACCGTCACACGATGCCCGAATATTGCTTTGTGGTATTTTGGCCCATTCCAGGCAAGCGCTTGCTTGAGATGATCGACACTTTGGTATTTTTTAGTGCCAACATTGCTTTCCAAAATACGCCAGACACATTAGTCCAACGGATTGGTATCCGGAGATATTCGTGGCCATTGTGCACTGGAAATGAAGCGATGAACCTCATTTGTAACAGTTCTTGGGTGGCGCGTGTTGAGTCCGATGGTGTTAAGTCCTGTTGGAATGTCCAAGGTCTACGTGTCCAAGGCTTTAATACACACTGCAGAATATTTTCGCGATAATATTCGGCATTTATTCTGATGCCACGGTCGATTAATACGAGCGGGGAGCGATTATCGGCTGTTATGGCGGCCCACACCATCACCACAGCCGGCGCTTGAGTTCTGGTGGCCAATCGATGGTGCACATTTTCAGCTGACCTCTTTGACAAGTAAACACGATCATTTTGTTTGTTTACAAACTGCTGGACAACGAATGTTTTCTCATCGGAGAAAACCAAATTCGGCAATTCACCACTTTGCCGAATGGAATATTGCGATATATTCAGCTCACGAGCCATTTTTCGGCCACTGCGACGAGGGTTTCGATCAAGTCGCTATTTTACGTTTCGCACCATTTTTGCTGATGTTTCTGTTTTCTTCCGTCCAATTCCTTGACGTCGTCCACTTCCTTCGAGCGATAGTACGAAACACAAAAGATATATTTAACGAAAGCTACTTATAGTTTTCCGGCCAAATAGGGTGTGTACCAGTAGTCGGCACTTTTAGAATTTTCTTTTTTTTTTTATTAAATTTCATAAATTGTAGTTAAATTAAAACAATGCTTTATTGCCAGTAGTCGGCACCACTTGCCAATTGTAGGTATGACATTTTCCAACAGTCGGCTTACCAATTTTTTTTTGTAAGAATAATTAATAATAATAATAAATTAATTCATCAAAATATAATATTTTTTTGAGGACCCTTACAGACAAATAAATTAGAATTTTCTTAGCGAAATTGTGCACAAAGATAGCTGACAATATATTTGAAGTAAACAAAATACATTTAGCTATAATAGTTTCATTTATTTGGGCTTAAAAATAAAAAGTGCCGACTACTGGGACATGCCGAACTTAGGCACACTAACCCTTTAAAGAAATCACACTATCACGCTTGAATTCCATCACGAATAACTTTTTTTTTGGAAAATTCTCTCTAAAATGCTTTTGTACTATTGTACAGTATAAAGAGCAGTCACTGGATTAACAGCTGTCGGACGAGTGGCTTAGAAATGACAGCAGTCTGAAGTTGGTTGCAGTTTTTTTACCCTCCACCATACTATGGAAGGTATATTCATTTTGTCATTCCGTTTGTAACTCATCGAAATAATAATTTTAGACCCAACAAAGTATATATATTCTTAATCAGCGTGAAATTCTAAGACGATTTAGTACTGTCTCTCCGTCCGTCTGTTGTAATCACGCTACAGTGAAAGCGAATGAATATAGGAAGCTAAAATTTTCGTAGATGGGCTATTTTAATCGACGACATCGTATAGCCCCCTATAACGGTACCCCCCGATAATCGGTATTTTGATGATTTTAGTCACATTATTCAATGGAATTGTCTAAAATTCTTTGTGGGCACTTTACACCCTGAAAGAGAATTGTCTATATAGGTCCACAATAAAAAATAAATGTCTATATAGGTCCACAATATCGTATATAACCCATATAACGGCACCTTTCGATATTCGGTATTTTTATGATTTTAGCCACATTTTTCAATGGAATTGTCTGAAATTCTACACAATGAGCTCTTTGTGGGTACTTTACCCCCTGAAAGAGGATTGTCTATATAGGTCCAAGCTATCGTATATCCCCCATATATCGGCACCTTCAGATATTCGGTATTTTTAAGATTTTAACAGAATTTTTAATGGATTTTTTTTTTTTTTTTGAAAATTTCATAATTTGTTCCAAATAATGGAGGGTATTCAAAGTTCGGCCCGGCCGAAATTACTGCTTTTTTACTTGTTATACCCTCCACAATACTATGGAGGGTATATTAACTTTGTAATTTCCTTTGTAACTCCTCGAAATACTCATGTCAGACCCAAAAAAGTATATATATTCTTGATCAGCGTAAAATTCTAAGTCGATTCAGCCATGTCCGTCTGTGTGTCTGTCAGTGGGTTTGTCTGTCTGTTGTAGTCACGATATCTTTCGAATGAATTGAGATAGAAGGTTCACGTCTTCGTATAGCCCCCATATAACGGTACCTCCCAAAATTCGGTATTTTGATGATTTTAGCGCCATTATTAACCGGAATTGTTTTAAATTACGTATTTAGAGTTCGTAATGGGAACTACAGTCTGTGACAGAAAAATGTCTATGCAGGTCCAGGTCTTCGTATAGGCCCCATATATCAGTACCTCCCTATATTCGGTATTTTGACGAGTTGAGGTACTATACCCACCGAAATTGTTTAAGATATCGTAGTAGTAATGGATGCTATAGCCTGTGACAGGAAATTGTCTATGCTGGTCCAGGTCTTCGCACAGGTCCGATATAATGGTACCTCCCTATATACGATATTTTGATGATTTTAGCTATATTATTCACCGTTTATTTCAAGTTTCGAATTTGAATATGGTAATGGCTAATGGCAAACAATGCCTATGTAGGTCCATGTCGTATAAACCCCAATATAGCGGCAATATTCGGTATTTTTAAAATTTAACAGAATTTTTAAAGGATTTTATTTTTTTTAAATTTCCAAATTCGTTCCAAATGGCGGAGGGTATTCAAAGTTCGGCCCGGCCGAAAATACTGCTTTTTAACTTGTTTTTATTTTCACTTGTCAAAATACTTCTTAATATGATTTAATGTCAATTGATTTTTTTTTTTTTTTTTTTTTTTTTTTTTTTGATTATTGAATTGGAAACCTTTCCATTGGTGATGATGGCTGTGTCATCAGCATACAATAAGACATATTTTTGTTTAAGTAATTTTAAATTTGATGTATATATCGAATATAGAATCATGGACAACACATATCCTCGATATGTACAAGTGTCTCTCTTGCAGAAAGCTGCGTACAATATTTTGTAAATAAAGGGGATGAAGTTTAAAAATCAAACCGTTGTGCCATATAGAATCAAATGCCTTCTCAATGTATAGGAAAACTGCACCTGCACTTTTACGCTCACTTTTATTTGTTATCTATTCGTTTAACCTGATGGACAGTCGAGTGTTGTTTGCGAAATCTAAATTCATTAATTATATGCAGAATTATTTTTCAAAAACTTTATCCAAAATGTTTTGCATACTTATTGGACTATTACTATTAGGATTTTGAGAAATTTTTTCATTCTTTAGCACCGGTTATACTTTAGCCTTCTTAAATGCAGGGGGTCTTCGAATTTTTAAGGTTTTTTGTGAACCATTTGATTTCTTCAACTGATATTGAGTTGCCGCTAAGGTGCCAACACTTCGTTCCCATCCTACGTGGCAACGATTTCAAGAATGTACTCCAGCTGACAATTCTATCTTTTAACACGTGAAATTCTATCAGCCGTTATCATATCTGTTGATAAACCTACAGTTTACATTATAATAGAGACGAGTCTGCATGGTTTTCACTTTAAAGGAATCAATAATTTTAAAAGTCATCGGAATATGGTCTGATTTTAAAAAAATTGGGTGTGTCACTATTTGTGTAAATTGAAGTCCAGAATTCGTGAGCATAACATCGACAACAGAAGGCAGTTGTGGTGCTTGAAGCTGTGTATATGAAGTAAAACCATCAGGATAGTGAATATAAAAATAGGACTCAGTTGATTATGGTATAAACGTTGTCCCGCCGTATAATTTTGCTTACAATGCCAACTCGTATGATGAGCATTAAAATCTATGAAAATAAAAATGTCATTTGAAGAGCCTGTTAGCCTACTGATATCATTAATAAAGTGCGCTGTATATTTGGGCCGTTGGCTGCCTTCAGCCGGACTCTGTGGAAATCACATTAGCTTCCGAACAAAATGAAGTAGGTTGATAAAATTTTACTCAAATGTGTATTATGTCTGCAGGACTGGTATTGAAAATGGGTGATGTAGGTCCACGTTTTGGTATAGCCCCCATATAATGGTACCTCCTTTTTTCGGTATTTTGGTGATTTAAGCGACATATTCACCGGAAATGTTTCAAATTTGGTGTTTGAAGTTCGTAGTGGGTACTACAGCCTATGACAGAAAATTGTCTGTGCAGGATCACGTATTCGTATAGCCCCACATAAAGGTAACTCCCGATATTCGGTATTTTGATGATTTTAGCAACATTATTCAAATTTTGTGTTTGAAATTCGTAACGAATGCTACAGCCTAAGACAGGAAATTGCATGTGCAGGTCCACGTCTTCGTATATCCCCCATATAACGGTGTCTCCGGATATTCGGTATTTTGATGATTTTAGCGACATTATTCCCCGGAATTGTTTTAAATTTGGTGTTTGAATTTCGTAATGGATACTATAGCCTATGACAGAAAATTGGCTGTGCAGGTTCACGTCTTCGTATAGCTCCAATATAACTGTACCTCCCGATATTCGAAATTTTGATAATTTTAGCTAAATTAATCACCGAATTTTTTTTAATTCAAGTTTCGCATTTGACCATTGTTATGGTGGAGGGTATTCAAAGATCGGACCGGCCGAACTTGTTTACTTGTTCCTCATTATATTTAATTTTTTAAGGGTCTGTAGAAAATCCATCATGTACCCTTGTCTGGTTCTTTTCTGGTACAATATTTTGTACAGGGAAGGTAATTTGGCTCTAATTTGAAGTTACTCGTTTTGCTGTGGGCAATTTTTGTCATCTGCTCTGTGATTTACATTGCTTAGAATTTGTTCAATGCAATTATAGCACTTATACATCACGAGTAGTCGTGGTTTCCTGCACAAAGCAAGCACACCCCCTTACTGTAACAATTTGTGGAACCATGTCATACATCGCACATTTGGAACAATGAGAGGGACCTCGCTTCCTCCAATGCACTCCAACGTCACAGAGAAACCTTATTTTCTACCATCAAATCTACCATCTGTGGTCTGGATTACTTCGTTTAATTGGAATTTCCTTTACGTTTGCCCTTTCAATGTTGAAAATATTCTTAAAATCATCCTGAACGGTTCCAATACTTATTCTGGACAATCCAAACAGAACAAGCTTAAACTTCTTTTGATCGACCAAGGAATGGGTGAAGAAATACATTTCATTGGTTTTTAGTTTTTTAACTATTGTTTCTGGAAATACTTTGCTTCCAATTGACATTCTTTTGTATTTGGAGCTGTGCTCAAGAAGTATCATTAATTTTGTTAAGCTGTGTTGGCTGTCAAGTACTATCGACGTAACCATACCCTCGCCAATACTTCCTTAACCATCTAGGTCTGATAAATCATGGTATCTGCCGAAACTCACCGCTTCACCTGGCTTCGGTTGTTTAAACCTAGGGCTGTTACCCCAGTGCTTCACAGTTCAACCAAAAGGCCGACATTTTCACATAAAATAATTTACCTTATAGAAAAAGAAATGGTGGCCCAAATTTGTGCAAACTTTGCAAATTCTAATATTTCTTTCAGTGTTAAGTCGGGTAAGAAAATTGAATATATTAGCCCGCTCCATCAAGCAGCTTCCCCACTAAGAGTCAAAATTTGGGATAATTATAACTCTTATAAAATGTGAAATAAGACCCCGATTGTCTTAAAATTTTGCACATCTCAATATTTTTATTAACACACATTATGTCGGTGCACTCCTTTCGGTACGTCCCCTACAAAGCGTAAAATTTTTGAATAATGGTCCCTCTAATAAAATGACAAATAGGAGTCCTATGGTCTTCCCAATATTTTAACTAACACAAGACCTGATATCAAGAACGGATAGAACGGACCACTCCTTTTCGTATCTCCCCCACAACAGGGTAAAATGCTGAACCGTGACGCTCGTAAAAGGCGCAATGAGCATCCGTTTTTTTCAAACGAGACACACCCTAATATTTCCACCAACACAAGATCTACTATCAGCCTACACCTTCGGGTACCTCCCCCACAATTTTTATCAACACAAGGTCTGGTGTGAAGATGGGATATATCAGTCCACTCCTTCTCGTACCTCCCCTACAAAGGGTTACAATTTTTATACCATCCATCATACTATGGAGGGTATATTAAATTTGCCATTCCGATTGTAACTCCTCGAAATACATATGCCAGACCCAACAAAGTATATATATTCTTGATCAGCGTATAATTCTAAGTCAATTCAGCGATGTCCGTCTGTCTGTCTTTGTTTCTATCTGTCTGTTGTAATCACGCTATCTTTCGAACGAATTGAGATAGAAGGCCAAAATTTTGCACACATGTTTATTTTGCCAGTAGGCATGCTAAGTTACCTCCCGATATTCGGTATTTTGATGATTTTAGCGACGTTATTCACCGGAATTATTTCAAATTTAATATTTGAAATTCGAAATGGATACTAAGACAGGAAATTGTCTGTGCGGGTCCAAGTCTTCGTTTAGCGACATTATTCACCGGAATTGTTTCAAGTTTGGTATTTGACGTTCGTAATGGATACTGCAGCCTAAGACAGAAAACTGTCTATGCAGGTACACGTCTTCGTATAGCCCCCATATAACGGTACCCCCGATATTCGGTATTTTGATGATTTTAGCTACATTATTTACCGGAGTAGTTTCAAACCACGTATTTAGAGTTCGTAATGGGAACTACAGTCTGTGACAGAAAATTGCCTATGCAGGTCCAGGTCCTCGTATAAGCCCCATACATCAGTACTTTTCTATATTCGGTATTTTGACGATTTCAGGTACAACACTCAACGAAATTGTTTGAGATGTCATATTTGAAGTTCGTAATGGATGCTATAGCCTGTGACAGAAAATTTTTTATACAGGTCCAGGTCTTCGTACAGCTCCGATATAACGGTACCTTTCTATATTCGGTATTTTGATGATTTTAGCTACATTATTCACCGTTTTTTATTTCAAGTTTTGAATTTAAACATGGTAATGGCTTATGATAAACAAATCATATGTAGGTCGTAAGACCCCAATATAACGGCTATATTCGCCATTTTAAAAGAACAGATTTTAACAAAAATTTAACGGATTTTATTTTTTGAAAAGCCACTTGCCCGACAACTGATAAAATTATTCCAGTGACAGCTCATTATATTTTTTACAATCGTACAAAAGCATTTTAGTAAGAATTTTCCAGAAAAAAAGTTTTTCGTAGTGGTATTCACGCGTGATAGTGTGATTTCTTTATATTTGGCTGGAAACCTATAAGTGGCTATAGTTAGAGCACTCCAGCATTTAAATGTGAATAAATATTTTGTGTCTCCTACCATCGCTCGTTACCGTGACACTGGTAGCGTTGTCAGACGTCAAGGAAGTAGATGGAAGAAAACAGCAACATCAGCAGAAATGATTCGAAAAGTAAAGAAGCGACTTGATCGAAACCCGCGTCGCAGTGGCCAAAACTGGCTCGTGAGCTGAACATATCGCAATATTCGCTTATAAGTGGAAATAGACTCAAAAGAGCTAAAGAGTTGCTTTGCTTGGCCGAATGTGGTGAACTGCCGAGTTTGGGTTTCTCCGATGAGAATTCGTTGTCCAGCATTTTGTTAACAAACAAAATGATCGTGTTTACTTGCCAAAGAGGTCAGCTGAAAATGTGCACCTTCGGAACTCAAGCGCCGGCAATAGTGATGGTGTGGGCCGCCATAACAGCCGATGGTCGCTCTCGGCTCGTATTAATAGACCGTGGCAACAGAATAAATACCAAATATTATCGCGAAAATATTCTGGAGGGTGCATTAAAGCCTTGGGCACCCAAACATTTTGGCCGCAGACCTTGGACATTCCAACAGGACTCAGCACCATCGCACTTAGCACGCGACACTCAAGAAAAATCTCCGGATACCAATCCGTTGGGCTATTGTGTCTGGAGTATTTTGGAAAGCAAGGATGACACTAAAATATGGGTCAAAATACCGCAGAACAACATTCGTGCCAAAGGTGACCAATTCGAAAATATCTAAACTTATTCCAAAATTTGATGCCATTTTCGACATTTTTGCTTTCCGTTAATCTGAATCGATTTCTACAGAACTTTCAAAGGAGTCATATTCGCACTTTTAAGAAGGTTTAAATTTAAAACCGAATGAATAATATATGGGGGCTATATAACTTTTTTCTATTCAGAACTTTTAGCTAAAATTTAGTATTTGGATAAATTTAGTGTTTGTTTACATATAATTTTAGAAAAATGTATATGACACCTGCATATAATACCTTGTACCTATATTCGCTTTCATAAAGGGAATATTACGACTTTGGGCAAATGTTATGAAACGTATATATGGGAGCCAGAGCTCTATCTAAATCAATTTTCACCAAATTTCATAAACATGCATCTAGTCTGTATTCGGTTGTATATGTCAAAATCTATTCTAGGTGGTCAGTTATTCAAAGTTCAGACCGAGGGACATGAATAAATCGACTCCGAATTTGATTTATTCGGATCCCAAAAAAATTATTGGCCTATCGTATTTCTCTTTGCATGTTACAAACAAATTCACAAAACCATAATACCCTGTGTAGGTTGGGGTATAAGGAAAGAAAAACTTAAAAAGCATCAAGCAAGTGGTAATTCACCTTTCTCTCCATCTCTTTTGGTGAACCATGGGTGTCATCATAGTCAGTTTTCATAAATTCGTTACTGCGGTTCTCCACTCACACACTCCTCTGTTAGTCGAAATACCTAAAGTGTTCTACTTAACGTTTAATACCATCCTTAAGTCGTTGTTATGGCTGTGCCATGCAATGACATAAGAAAACGACACAATCTCCTTAAGGGGAAAGTTTTTTTCTAGCGTGTTTTTCTAAGCATCTATTGAAAACAAACTATTGCTGCCAACGTCTTCTATTTTTCCTTTATGCTAAGCGTATTTTGTGCTTACATTTATTTTTCTTTGCATTGCATTGAAAAATATTTTCTTTTTCTGCCACCCTCGAATGTCCTGGAAAATGGTGTGCAGTTTTTTCCTGTTGCTGCATTTACATTCAACGCGTTGCTGGAATAAAGGATATTTTCAGTAATTTCTTTTTCGCTCCTTTTCTGACCTGGCATCCGGGTGCATGTGAATGTGTTTAACATATGTTCCGATGTTTGCTCAGGAAGAAATTCCTTTATAATGGAAATTTCTTCTCATACCAAAATCGAGTTTGTCTAAAAGGATATTAGAGATGGCTAATCTGGCAGATGTTCATGAATGTAGATTGCGTTTAAATTTAAGAATATGTCAATCGTTTTGTATAGAAGAAAAACATACAACAGAATAAATATGTGGACATGAAAGGGTGCATTATACGCTGGTCTTTAAAAAAACTCAGTAATGAAGACTAATATAATTAGCCGTTTGGAATAACTATTCTTACAAAATTAAAACACACGAAATTTTCCTTCAATATCAAAAATATCAAAGTCATGTGTTTTATTTTTTTTTTATTTCAAACGAAGGACCAATTTTTGGTATTTGGTTTATATACCCTTACAATGTTTCGTTACCGGAGCTATAGCCCATCAGGGCCAACAAATTCCAATTTTTAGATAAATTCGTGGGAAAATGTGGCAAAAATCATCAAAATACCGAATATCGGGAAGTACCGTTATATGGACCTATACATACAATGCTTCGCCATCGGAACCTATTAGGATCAAAAAGGTCAATTTTTTTAATAATTACAACTCTTATAAAATGTGATGTAAGATTCCGATTGTCTTCAAATTTCACACATCGAATATATCGGTCTACTCCTTCTGGTACCTACCCCACAAAAGGTCAAAATTTTGAATATCCATTAAGCTCATAAAACGCGAAATGAACACCCGATTCCACTTAGACTTGGCACATCTGAATATTTCTATTAACACAGGATCTCTTATAAAAACGGTAGAGATCGAATCAATCCTTCAGGTACCACCCCCACAAAGGGTCAAAACTTTGATCATCCATGAAGGTCATAAGCATCAGGTTCTCTTTATATTTGACAGATCCCAATATTTCTACTAACACAAGGTCTGTAGAAATGAAGGAGGGATATATCGGTTCACTCCTTCTGGTACCTCCCCCACAAAGGGTTAACATTTTGAATATCCAGCTCATAAAACACGAAATTAACAGCCGATTCCATTCAGACGTGGCATACCCCAATATTTCCATCAACACGAGATCTGTCATAAAGATGGTACATATCGGACCGTTCTTTCTCTTACCTCCCGCACAAAGGTCCAAAATGTTGTATAACCAAAACGATAACAAAATCAAAAATAAGCATCCGGTTCTCTTCAAATTTCACACATATCATTATTTTTACTAGCACAGATTTGCTGTGAAAATGGGATATATCGGCGAAATCTTTCTGGTACTTCCACCACAATAGGTTAAAAAAAAAACACTCATAAAACGCAAACTAACTAACTTGAATTTAAGTTTTTGTGTGGGGGCTGGTTATACCAGAAGAAAAAACATGTGATGTGCAAAATTTGAAGAAAACTGGACACCGATTTTAAATTTTACTATTGATCAAGCTTTTGGCCTCTGTGGGAATAATGTTTATTTATGCAATTGATGTAAGTCTGAAATCAATATTAGAATGGGTCGAGCTCGAACTCTATATAATTTACTCCCTTCGGTCAGCATGAGCATTTTTGAATTTTTGTAACAGAAATATCATAAGCAATGGACCAGCAATGGGAAATATTGAGTAGGCTTGATCCCGCTTAGTAGAAATCCAATTAAACTCAATCAGCCGGTCAGATGTAACATGGTGATTCAAGTTTCTCAAGCAAAAGAAAAAAATTGTCTGATTGAAGCTGTGTTCGTAATAAAACAGCTCACATGAGTGATTTTTTACGAAGTAATATTGAATTGTTCATAACGGGTCGATCATTTCGAATGAATATGATCATATAGATTTTTTTCGTAGAGTGAGTGATTTGATTAGATTAAAACACAAAGGATCATGTCTTCTAATTTTACTAAGCATTTCTTAACTGAAAGTAGTCACCATTTAGTTAATTGGAGCAAATGATATTTTATAAAAAGAAAGTTTTATATTTTCCTTTGGTTTTCTGAACACTAGGAGGAAATAAGAAATCATTATTTTAAAAAAAGGAGCAGATCAGTGTCATGTTATAAACAAAAAATTAATATGTTTTCGTTTGCCAGGCATTTTGTAGCTTCCACTTGCAACATTTTCGGTTGCACTTTCACAATTCTCTTCCATCTTTAATATTATTAAAGTCAAAATAAAATGCACCTACTTGAATAAAAATTAGGACCTTCATATATGAAATTTAATCATCAAAATAGCGAATACATGTACGCATCATCGCTATACGAAGACGTGGGCCTCATTAGTAATTTTATTTTTTCATGGGTTTTAGTATCCATTAGAACCTTCGAATAAGATATTTAAAATAAATCAGTTGCATAAATCATCTCAATACCCAATATTAGAAGGGGGCTATGCGAAGACGTTTGTCATAGACTGAAGTACCTATTACGAACTTTATGTACGATATTTTAAACAATTAAAAAAAAATTTCGCTAATCATCAAATATCCAATACTTGGAGGTACCGTTTTATGGGGGCTATGTGAAAATGTTGACCGACAAAGCCTATTTACGAACTTAACCTGCCAACTGACAATATACAGCAGAAAAAAGACGGACTTTGTTAAATCGACTTCGAATTTTACGCTGATCGAGAATATATATACTTTTTTGGGTCTGACACAAGTATTTCGAAGAGTTACAAAGAGAATGACAAAGTTAATATACCCTCCACAGTATGGTGGAGGATATAAAAAACACATTTGCGGTTGTTCACTTCCATTTACGTGTTCGATCAACTCGTGTTGCTAAACAAACGCTCTCAAACGCTCATGTTTGATTACGAGTGATGTGAAGAGTTGTGTTAATATAGTTCGGTTGATTTCCGTGAAATCCGGTCATTCGTATGAATACTCTGCGTATGAGTGGTGAGAAATTTATAAAAACACTCATACGAGGGCGGTTCGGAAACTTCTTAGTTTTTCAAACTTTTTTTATTTTTCAATATAATCTCCTGAAACTTTAATACACTTAGAACCACGCTTTTCTAGCAATTCTATCCCTGATTAAAATAGTTCTCTTCAAGGTCATCAAAATAGTGGTTTTCAACTGTAATTACATCTTCATTTGATGTAAAACGCTTGCCAGCAAGGAATTTCATAAGATTTGGGAGCAAGTAAAAGTCGCTGGGAACTAAATCGTACTTTAATTCATTGATTTTAGCCATTGATGAAACACTCCTGTGCGTTGTCTTGATGATTTTTTTTGTGTTGTATGCCAGGACGTTTTACCCGAATTTCTACATTTAATTGATCCAAAAGGTTGCCATAGTACTCTGAATTTATTTTTTTTACCCTTTTGCAGATAGTCAATCAATAAAATATCTTTGAAATCCCAAAAAAACCCTTGCCATAACCTTGACTGCCGATTAAAAAATGTTTTTGCCTTCTTTGGCGCACTTCTGCCAGCTTCAGTCCATTGTTTTTGTTGTTCTTTTGTCTCTGAAGTATAGAGGTGGATCCATATATCATCAATAGTTATGAAACGATGCTTACAATCCATTTTGTTCTGCTTAAAACGATCCAAACAAGCTTGAGATATATTAATTCTTATGCGTTTCGACTGTTAACAAATACGGCACCCATCTTGCAGAAAGCTTTTTCATCTGTAGTTCTTCATGCAAAATTTAATGGATTCGGTCATTTGAGCATTTAGCAATTTCACGCGATGTAAGTCGTCGACCATTTAACACCATGCACTTTGGCTACAATTTCACTGGTTGTTGCTGTTTTTGGACGTCCATTGCGTGGTTCATCTTCAATGCTTGATCGACCACGTATAAACTCAACAGCCCAATTTTGTTACTGTTGCATATGACACATTCACATTCACCATATCATTATGAATTTCGTGTCCCGATAATCCTTTTTATACCCTCCACCTTGGAAAGGAGGGTATATTAAATTTGTCATTCCGTTTGTAACATCCTTAAATATTCGTCGTAGACCCCATAATGTATAAATATTCATAATCAGCATAAAATTCTAAGTCGATTTAACGATGTCCGTCTGTCCGTCTGTCTGACTGTCCGTCTGTTTGTCTGTCTGTTGAAATCACGATACAACCACATTGACGTGGAGCGTCAGAGTAATTTGTATTGTGTCTAGGATGATTGGTATTGAAAATGAGATGTATCGGTCTACGTTTTGGTATAGTCCCCATACAACGGTACCTCCCGATATTTGGTATTTTGATGATTTACGCCACATTTTTTCATAGATTAGTCTGAAAATTAGTATTTGTAGGTCATAACGGGTCCCAGTTCGTGTGGCGAGACATTGCAGGTATAGGTCCACGCTTTGATATAGCCCCCATATAGAGGCAGCGACGCTATGACGACGCCATGATTTTAGCGACGCTATTCACCGGAATTGTTACAAATTTGGTATTTGAAGTTCGAAATGAATACTACCGCCTATGACTGTAAATTGTCTGTGCAGTTCCACGTCTTCGTATAGCCCCCATATAAAGGTACCACCCTGTATTCGGTGTTTTGATGATTTTAGCTACATTATTCACCAAGTTTCGAATTTGAATATTTTACAAACAAAACCTGTATAGACCCACGTCGTATAGACCGAACAATAATGGCTATATTCGTTATTTTTAAGATTTTAAAATAATTTTTAATGGATTTAAATTTTTGAAAATTTCCAAATTCGTTCCATATAATGGAGGGTATTCAGAGTTCGGCCCGGCCGAACTTACTGCTTTTACACTTGTTTCGTATGTTTAGCAACTGGTCTACTGAACTATGAACAAGATTGACACAACTCTAGTGATGCGATTCAAATTGTATAATTCGATCCGGCGCGAGAACAATCCTTTTTTACAGATTAAGCCGAACGACGACTTCAACAAAGATCATGTAAGAGATCCAACTGTATCTCTGAACTTGATCTCTCGGTATTGCCGAAGGCTGCATACCCTCAGCCAATTTTCGGTTATTCGAATGTATGTCCACTTCCATTATGATTATTCAAATTGTTGACCATTCATAGGAGCGGTTCCGGAGGAGGAGGAGGATATTGTCCAAGAGTTATAATTATTCAAAATGTTGACCCTTTGTGGGGGAGGTACATTATGGAGTGGGCCGATATTTTCCATTTTCGCACCGAACATAGCACTGATGGATATATTAGGATATGCAAAGTTTGAGCAAAATCGGATAATTCTTTCTCTTTCTAAGAAGCAAGATATTTTAGCAGAAAATTTAGACCTTTTGTGGGGGAAGTACCAGAAGGAGTGGATCGATATTGCCCGGACGGAAGGACATTAGATTGACTCCAAGTGACCTGAAACAGATTTGGTCCACAGAGACCTAGCGTCTAGAACCGTCTAGAACTTGCATGAGTAATCGACCAGAAATACAAGCTCTAGAAGCAAAGATTGCGATTCAGTCGCATTGAATTTTAGACTTTGAATGTACACATTTTTTAATCGAATCTTTTTTGTATGCACACATATAACGCATGAGTTTCATTTACGTTCCTATCTTGCAGTCTGCGTTATTATATCATATTTTGTTCGTGTATTGATTTTCTTTTAGTTATATGCATTTAGTTTTACTTCATCTTCTTAAAACGCTCGCCTCTTCGCATATTTTAAGTGAAAATTAATTCTTCATACGCCATGTGGAACTTGCTTGACTTTCGAAGTCACCCCCTACCCACATTTCGCACCCCTACCCTCTGTTCCAGCTTTTCACTATGTGTTGGGAAGCATGAATTTAAATTAATTTCTTCTCAAGACAAATTTATTCATAACGTTTTTGTTACCTACTGCAACATAAATAATGTTCTTCTTCCTGGACACCCACCTCCCACAGCACTCGCAGCACGAAATGTACACATCGACGTTAAAGTGTTTTGGTGTTTGTGTTGTGCATGACACACGCACACCTCCTCCCTTCGACTTGAGCAAGTTAATTTCGTGTTGTTTGCACTGTAACACTGTGAGACATCACGAAACCAGGCAACTTTGCTAATAAGTTTCATTTAACGGCCCGACCACCAGCAACATAACTTGTTAACACTGCCACTAAAGAATTTATGGCGAGCAACAGCAACGCCAACAACAAAGGAGCAGCAGCAGTAGCATCAGTAAATCCCTCAAAAAAAACTTGTTTTATCAAAATGACTTTTCTTGTTGTTTTATGCGGTGCGTCATAGACGGCACCGTGTGCATTATCAGAATTCGTATATCCGGACGGATTAGTGCCTTATGCATAGTCATCGTAACAATCTCCTGTCCTCGCCCCCAAACTCTACTGGGATGAAACTATTTCTCAACATATTGCAGCGATATACCAGTGCTGCATCTTGCAACGTCAATTGTTTCATCTGTGGTCGTTACGTGCGAATATTCTAAGTATGGCAGAGCCCCAGCCCCATTCAAAGTTTTTCATATTTATTTATTTATTTTTTTTTTTTAAACTTCCGCCCGTTTTCTTTGTGTTGTAAGAAAGTTATTCATCGGATGGGATCTAATGGAAATTCATCTTCACATCAAAGAGCATTTCAATTTCAATTTATAATTGCATATTCTTATAACTGCTAAATATCATGGTCGGACCTGGGTATCGAATTAAGTCATTGTTCAAAAGCAAATTAAGCAGCAGTTAAGCCTCGAGCGATTCCACTCATCCGAGAAACTTTAACAATGTTAAGCCGCTGTTGCGCTGCCTTTATATTGGATACTGCAATACGGCCAACAATTAAATAAAATATGAAAAATCTTTAAGTCAGTGCAAACAAGGGGTAGTGGTTCGGTGCAAACTAAATGCTGAATATAAATAAGCATTTTATAAATTATATAAATGGATATGTTTTACAATCTTTTCTCAGATGTTGTTAATAACATAAAAGCGACAATCAGTTACTTTTCTGCTGTTTGGGTAAAAAAAAAATTTTAGAGTTTAATAGCATCAATCCATGAATTTTGGATCTTTTGAAATGCATTTAGAACAAGACTAGGCAGAGAAATTTCTCGTTTTTATCATTGGATATTTCTCTGAATTTATATGTCTCCAAAAATCTATCCCAGTATTTATTTGCAATGTAGAATCCAATCTCTAACTGATCAGTTCCTCTCTCATTTCTGGAATTTGATTTAATATCTCACCATCCATTATTATAATTGTCTATTATATTTCTAATTAATGTATTCGATATGATTTATAAAAATATCCGGCAGCACCTTCCTCATTTTTATACCCTTCACCATAGTACGGAGAGTATATTAAGTTTGTTATTCCGTTTGTAACACTTCGAAATAAACATTTTAGTTCCCATAAAGTCCAAACTTCTATCCGTCTGTGGAAATCAATCTAGTTGATTAAAATTTACTCAAATGTATACTATGTCTGCAGAGCTTTTGGTATTAAAAATGGTATTTGAAGTTCGATATGGTTACTACAGCCTATGCCAGAAAATTCTCCGTACAGGTCCACGTTTTCGTATAGCCCTCATGTAACGGTTCCTCCCGATAATCGGTATTTTGATGATTTTAGCTACATTAAAAATCATTTGAATATTATAATGGCTTATGACAAAAGAAGTCTATGCAGGTCCACGCCATCGTATAAACCCTAAAAGAGATTCCGTTATTTTTTTGAAAATTGCCAAATTTGTTCAAAATAAAGATAGACCCATAGTTACTTTTGAGGATCTCCATAGAATCACTTTCAGAGTTGATTTATACATGTCCGTCCGTCTGTCGCATTTATTATGCGATTGAGATGAAATTTTGCACAAATCATTTGTTTGGCCCAAGAACGAACCCTATTGAAATTGGAGATAATCGGTAAAAAAATAGATATAGCTCCCATATATATATTCGTCCGATTTGCCTTTTATTGTGCACCAAACGTGTAATATCAGACCGAATAGTATAGAATTTTGCACATACAACCAAATTAGGCCTAAAAATAAGTATGCCAAATTTGATCGAAATCGGAGATATAGCTATAGCTCCCATATATATTGTTCATCCGATTTGTTATTTTTGTCCTCCGCAGCCGTAATATGCACTCTGTAACAACAATATTTAGGGAAATATATCAAATATAGCTTAGAAATATATTTGCTAAATTTTATCGAGGTCGGTTCCGTTTTGGATATAGCTCCCATATATAACTTCGTCCGATTTACGTTTTATTGTGCACCAAACGTCTGATATTTGCCCAAATGGGATGGAATTTGGCACATACGACCGAATTGAGTCTAGAAGCTAGTATGTCAAATTTGGAGATCGGTTCAGATATAGCTATAGCTCCCATATATATTGTTCATCCGATTTGTTGTATTTTTTACCCACAGCCGTAATATGCACTCCGTTATAAATCGGATAAAATAACGTTATTTGGTCTAAAGTAGACTCCTTGATGTATTATTAACATTAAGTTAGAGGGAAAACTATATGGGAGGTGTATCCAAATCTGAAACTGTGACTTAGATATAAAGTCGGTTGCAACAATATACAAATCTGATCCGATCTCAAAAAAAATTAGCAAAGGTATTTCAAACCTGTATCGGATATCTGGTACCAAATGTCATTATTGTGGAGATATTATGAATCTGGGATAAAACATATATATGAGAGCTATAGCTATATCTGAACCGATTTTCAAATTTGATACAATTGCTTCCAGACTAACTAAAGTCGTATGTGCTCAAATTTATCAAATTTTAGCCTATATTACGCATTGGATGCACAATAAAACTGAAATCGGTTTATATGTATATGGGAACTATATATAAATCTGGATGGATTATCACCAATTTTAATCGAATTAGTCCTTGGGCCAATAAACCTGACCTGAATTTTGTTCATAAAAATACATGGACAAATAGTCGGAAGGATGAACAGACGGACGGACGAACATGCATAATTCGATTGAGAATGTGATTCTATTAAGACCATCAAAAGAAAACAGATGTCTATCTTGTTTCCTTTTCCCTGTTACAAACATGCAAATCTGGTACACAAATCTGAATATAATTTGAATTGATTTGTTTTTTTTTTCGTTTTCTTAATTAGAAAAGTGTATTGATGTCAGAAGGGACTAAGGAACACTAAATAGAACACAAAAAATACTTTGAATCAACACATTTGTTCCTACTTTTTATACCCTCCACCATTCACAGTATGTTGGTTATATTAGGTTTGTCATTCCGTTTGTAACTCATCAAAATAATCATGTTATATCCAACAAAGTATACAGGGTGAGATGACAAAACTGCAACAAAGTCAAACGCCATAATTTTTACATGAAAGCAAAAAATGTCGGAAATAGCTTCAAATTTTAGAATAAGTTTGGATTTGTTCGAATTGGTCATCTTTGGCATGAATTATGACCTTCGGCCAATGAAACCGTCGAACGCTGCCCGAATGTTGTTCTGTGGTATTTTAGGCCATTCCCGGCGAAGCCAACCGAAGGTGCACATTTTCAGCTGATCTCTATGGCAAGTAAACACGATCATTTTGTTTGTTTACAAACTGCTGGACAACGAATGTTTTCTCATCGGAGAAAACTAAATTCGGCAGTTCACCACTTTCGGCCAAGCGAAGCAACTCTTTAGCTCTTTTAAATCTATTTTCTTTCAGTTGTGGTGTAAGTTCTTGCACTTTTTGGAATTTCAATGGCTTTATATAATCGATATAATATAATAATATTATACCCTCCATACATGTATGAAAATTGTGCCATATTTGTCCCAAATTCCCAATTTCGAAATACTACCTAAATTACCAACAGCAAGCAAACCTGTCTTTAAGCAAATATGTATTTGGTATGGATTTCAAAAAGTCTAGTTTTATTTTAATCCTGCATTCCAAGATCGGCTCTCATATCGATTTCATTATTTGTACGACTAGATGCTACTATTACACTCTAAAAACAGTTTTACCATGTAAAGGGTGATTTTTAAGAAGTTTAGAAAAGTTTTCCAAAACCATAACAATAATAAAATTCAGAAAAATCTCTAAACTATTTTTCTGAATTGATGGTACGGTACATATCTCTTAATATTTGCTGAACGCGACTGCGCATCAAATGGTCCTTCCCATTAGTCCAATTTTCGGCTAGCATTAATGTTTCAATAGTCTTCAAATGGGCACGTCTATATACATAGATATGATCTTAAACAGATCCCCACAAAACATAGTCTTAAGGGGGTAAATCACAACTAACCGCTCCCGAGCAAGAAATAAAAGGTTCATCGAACTCGCTTCTCAATAATCCATTGTTACGTGGCACCGTCACTCCAAAATTCGCAATTATGCTTATTTATATACCCATTAAGCCAAAAAATGGGATTCGTCGCTGAAAATAATGCACGCGCGATGAACATTCTTCCAAATTGTGGGGCCTATAAATATGTGGTCCAGCCAAACATAATGGCGTTTTTAGTTGCTATATATCAGCAAGTGGACTACGTTAAAAAAATTTTCGATATTTATAAAGGAATAGTTCTAGCTTAATTTAATGTGGGTCTTTGAGCCAGACCATCCATTTGGATTGTAAGAATGGTATGAAGCCTAAAAATATAAAAAAAAACAAATTTAAAACTCATAAAAAAAGGAATATCATATGCAATAAATATATATTTATTTTTGTAGTTTTCTTAATCTAGATATGTATGCACATATCCGTACATATGTACAAACACACACACACACTCAAATAACTGTAAATTTATGAAAGAACATGCCACAAGTAAATGACACATTTGTACAGATGTATACGAGTGTGGAGCAATATCATAAATTATTTTTATATTTATTTAATTCTTAATACGACTGCATTTGCATTCTTTGATTAAATTTGTACAAAGAAACGTCTGTCATTTGATGCAACAATAATTCTAAAAAATGTTAAGATTTATTTCTATGTGCTTGTAAATCCATTAAAATGTTTTAAAAGTTCTTATCTTTATGAATATTGTATCTCCTGGATAGGCAACAGAACACATGTATATTTGTATGGGTGTGTGTGAGTGTGACTATAGTTTGCATATTTGGTTATGAACACACTCACACACATCAGGATAGCATTATGGGAAAACTTTTCAAATCTCATAATTCAATGATAAGAATTACAGAAGAACTATTTGCGTCAAATATTCATAACATTTATTTCAATTCGAAATATGTGTGACAAAATTACACATAACAATGCCGACGTTTAAACCCATAAGAACACTCAGGTTAATATCTATGTACACAAACTTAATTCATTTGTTCGAAATGAAGGAGAGTAGTCTTTGTGCACAGCAAGAAATAAGGTCCGAAAGAGAGAAAATATCATTTATAGTCTGTGGATGAGCTATAGGTAACCCTAATATTGAAAATATAATATACTCAAAATTTAAATACACTAACTAGCATAGCCCTATTTTGTGAATGAAGAACTTTCACATATTTGAAGAAAATTAGGAAAACTACTCAAATAAGTTTTAGTTGATTGTGAATAAAGCTGTGTTGTTGGTTTGGGCGAACCCCTCAAGTTCATCTCCAACACCTGTATGTCTATTGATAACAAAAAACCAAAAAAAAAAAAAAAAAAACTCCACAAGGTCTCATATCGAAAAAGTAATCCCAGAAAATATACTATGCACAGATTTTGTTAAAGGCCTTTAAACGGCTTTCAGCGTATCGCCTATTTAAAAATACAGTAGTCTCCTTTTGCAACAATAAAAGGTAGACATTTTGGGCGTAAGTGTACAAGATAGATCTCATTAACAAAATCGCTGTGACTGACCATCTTCATTCATATGTATTTTTATACCCTCCACCTTGAAAAAGAGGTTATATTAACTCTGTCATTCGGTTTGTAACATCCCTAAATATCTGTCGTAGACCCCATTACCTAAAAAAAAAAACTGTAACCAACTTCTCGTCTCGTCCGATAGCTGTTAAAATTATTCCAGTGACATTTCATTGTTTACAAGCGTACAAAAGCATTTTGGTGAGAATTTTCAAACGTGATAGTGTGATTTCTTCATATTTGGCTGGAAAACCACAAGTGGCTATTGTTAGAGCACTCCAGCATTTAAATGTGAATAGATCTCTTGTGTCTCATACCATCGCTCGTTACCGTGATTCTGGGAGCGTAGCCCGACGTCAAGGAAGTGAACGGAAGAAAACAGCAACATCAACAGAAATGGTTCGAAAAGTAAAAAAGCGACTTGATCGGAACCCGCGTCGCAGTGGCCGAAAAATTACTCCTGAGCTGAATCTATCGCAATATTCCGTTCGGCAAATATTGAAGAATGAGCTCGGGGTAAAGCCATTGAAATTATTACATCGCAACAACAGAAAGAAAATAAACTCAAAAGAGCTAAAGAGTTGCTTCGCTTGGCCGAAAGTGGTGAACTGCCGAATTTGGTTTTCTCCGAAGAGAAAACATTCGTTGTCTAGCAGTTTGTAAACAAACAAAATAATCATGTTTTCTTGCCAAAGAGCTCAGCGGAAAATGTGCACCTTCGGTTGCCCAGCAGAACTCAGGCGCCGGCCATGGTGATGGTATGGGCCGCCAAATGCTGAATATTATCGCGAAAATATTCTGGAGGGTGTATTAAAGCCTTGGGCACGCCGCAGACCTTGGACATTCCAACAGGACTCAGAACCATTGCACTCAGCACGGGCCGCCAAGAATGGTTACAAAATAAGGTTCCTCGCTTCATTTCCAGCACACAATGGCCATCAAAATCTCCGGATACCAATCCGTTGGACCATTGTGTCTGGAGTATTCTGGAAAGCAAGTTGGCACTAAAAAATACCAAAGAGTCGATCACCTCAAGCAAGCGCTTTGCCGGGAATGGACCAAAATACCACAGAGCAACATTCGGGCAGCATGTGACGATTTCATTGGCCGTTCGAAGGCCACAATTCGTGCCAAAGGTGACCAATTGGAACAAATCTAATTATTCTAAAATTTTAAGCCAGAAGTGACCAATTCGAACCAATTTAATCTTCTAAAATTTGATGCTATTTCCAACATATTTTGCTTTCATTAATATCATTGTATACTTCAAGGATTGTCATCTATTAAATCTTTTAATGGAGGCTATGGACCAATACATACAATGTCTCGCTATGCAAGCAAGAACCCATTTTGACCCACAAATACCAATTTTTAGACAAATTTGTGGGAAAATGTGGCAAAAATCGTCAAAATATTGAAAGGTACCGTTGTATGGGGTCTGTACCAAAACATGGATCTATACATAAAATGTTTCGCCACACGAGCTATAACCCATTATGACCTACCAAGACAAATTTGTATGCTAATGCGTGAAAAAAGTGGCAAAAATCATCAAAATACCGAATATCGGGAAGTACCGTTATATGGCGGCTATACCAAAACGTGGACCGATATATCTCATTTTCAATACCAACAATTCTAGACACAATACAAATTGTTCTGCCAAATTTTGAGGGTGTGGTCTAGGATTAATATTTAGGGATGTTACAAATGGAATGACAAAGTTAATTCCAATGTGGAGAGTATACAAATGTGACATCTGCCTTTCAGTAACTCAGCTGTAACAAGTAAAATAGCCTTTTATATTTTGCACCGCGATATCTTGGTACATTAGTTGACGCTAGTTTAAAAAAAAAAACTAAATTTGAAAAAAAAATCTGTTGGAAAATCAATAAAATATCAAATATTTGAAGGTATCGTTATGTGGAGGCTATAGTAAATTGTGGACCTATATAGACAGAGTTCCGCCATCTACTGTGTAGGGAAGCATAACATCAATATCTTTTTAATGTCAGTAAAGGTTGCTTTGTACCGCAAACCTCCCACCACTTTTCTGGGGCGTTTTAGTTCTTTTGGGTGTATAAGTGGATACAGGGACTTCTTCATGTTTGAGTTGTTCCTTTATTTCAAAATGAGCGGAAACATATTTTAAGTACAATTTTTCAAAAAATGTTTTTGATTGCTAGAGTATTAACCAATTGAATTAGCTTCATATTACTCTCTACTACCACATGCTATTTGATTTCAGTTTATATAAGAGATCTGTAAAGTATAAAATCAAAAGGAAAAATAGGTGGACAAAATCCTATTGAGGTTATTAATCAACGAGGTACATGACGAGGTTTCATTTCGAGTATCAGGATTGGGTTGTACGTTGGCGTTGACATTAGTGGGTTTCTGTGATGGTTGAACTCTTGGAACAAAAGTTTAGAATATAATATTCATTACTCCTAGTAAAGCAAATCGATTCAGAGAAATTGGCTGTAAGCCTTGGGACCGAGTATTTATTAATTCTCGGACTTTTGGTTTGAGATCGCCAAACATTTACTTTGGAGCAGGCTGGAAAAGTCATATTTCCTTCTCACAATCGTTTTTGCATCCACAGCTTTGATATCTACAAACCAGGGAAAGTTTGAATTCATCATGCCATAAGCAAACCCCCCTTGAAACATCAGTGTTGAGATTTACTGTTCTACAAATTCCGCTTAAACTGCAAATCTAAGTGAAATAAGATAAACACTCCTAAGATGCCGACTATTGTGCAATACAGTTATATATGGCCATATCTAAAAGTGCTCCCTAATAAATAGTTTTCTTTTACCAAATACTGGGCGGTGACGTTTTTGAGGAAAAAATTTTGAAAAAAAAAACTGAATTTAATTTAAAACTGCAAACACAGCGAAAAAGATTGTAGCATCCAGGCGTCCCAAAACAAGAAAATTCGGACTGCATAACATTTGAATTAATTTTGCTAAACAAAGTTTATTATTTTGGGGAGAAAAAAGTCAATTTGTTGTTGTTTTTATTTCGTTCACCAACGAGCAATGTAAGGAAGAGTATAGTTTTGAAAAGGTCACTACTCCTTAACGGTTTTCATGTTTTTTTGTCTTGTAATATTTTCCCAAGAGCTATAAACTACCGACGCAGCGATCAAAAGTTCAATTGAAGATAAACTAAAGGAGAATTTGGTGGTCATTACAGGGTGAGATAAAAACAATTGCAACAACGTCAAACGCCATAATTTGTACTTTTTTAAATTTTATTGAATGAAATCAAAAAATGACGGAAACAACATCAAATTTTAAAAAAAGGTTAGATTTGTTCGAATTTGTCAATTTTTTCACGAATTATGGTCACACGCTGCACGAATGTTGTTCTGTGGTATTTTGGCCCATTCCCAGTGAAGCGCTTGTTTGAGGTGATCGACACTTTGGTATTTTTTAGTGCCAACCTTGCTTTCCAAAATACTCCAGACACAATAGTCCAGCGAATTGGAGATTTTGCTGACCATTGTGCGCTGGAAATGAAGCGAGGAACCTCATTTTGAACCATTCTTAGGTGGGGCGTGCTGAGTCCTGTTGGAATGTCCAAGTTCTGCGGCCATAATGTTTGCGAGCCCAAGGCTTTAATACACTCTCCAGAATATTTTCGCGATAATATTTGACATTTATTCTGATTTGGCATTTATTCTGATGCCACGGTCGATTGATACGAGCGGAGAGCGACCATCGGCTGTTATGGCGGCCCACACCATCACCATGGCCGGCGCTTGAGTTCTGGTGGCCAACCGAAGGTGGACATTTTCAGCTGACCTCTTTGGCAAGTAAACACGATTATTTTGTTCGTTTACAAACTGCTGGGCAACGAATGTTTTCTCATCGGAAAAACCAAATTCGGCAGTTCATCACTTTCGGCCAAGCGAAGCAACTCTTTAGCTCTTTTGAGTCTATTTATATTCTTGTACTTTTTGGAATTTCAATGGCTTTCAATATTTGCAGAATAGAGTATTGCGATGTGTTCAGCTCAAGATAAAGTCGCCTCTTTACTTTTCAAACCATTTCTACTGATGTTGCTGTTTTCCTCCGTCCACTTCCTTGACGTCGGGCTACGCTCCCAGAATCACGGTAACGAGCGATGGTACGAGGCACAAAAGATCTATTCACATTCAAATGCTGGAGTGCTCTAACGATAGCCACTTGTGGTTTTCCAGCCAAATATAAAGAAATCACACCATCACGCTCGAATTCCATCAGGAATATTTTTTTTTTTTTTTTTTTAGGAAAATTCTCACCAAAATGCTTCTGTATCCTTGTAAACAATATATAGTGAACTGTCACTGGTATAATTTGAACAGCTGTCGGTGGAGTGGCTTAGAAATGACAGCAGTTTGAAGTTGGTCGCAGTTTTTTCATCTCACTCTGTACTTCTAAATCTTGTGACCGTCCGTATAAAGAAGTTAGAAAACAAACTTGTTTTCCAGGTTTCGTTTGTTAAAATAATAAACTAATCTATGAAAAGTTTCCCTCCACAAATTTTCCGCATTTCCGTACCACTTCTCTGTGTACAAAACGAAAATTTATGATTCACATTTTTTGTGACATAATCGAAATTCCCCAACAACAAATCAAATGAACTTCATCTAACTCAAATAGACTCTTAAAGATAAAATGTCATGATTTCATTAATTACACATAAAAGTACATAAAAATAATCCATGTGGACACGGGTTTACGAAAAAAGTTAAATATTTCTCAATTGGAAACGAGTAATAATTTATTGGGAAACTCTAGTAATCTCATGACAAACAGAAGCAATGCGTGCAGTCGATTTTATCCCAGCCAAATTCCTGAAAATTATAATGACTATAAACGTACATACAGGGTAAAAAAAATGAAAGCATCAAATTTAAAAATAAGTTCAGATTTGTTCAAATTTGTTTCCTTTGACACGAATTATGGCCTTCAAACGGCCAATGGAGTCATCACAAGCTGCCCGAATGTTGCTCTGCGGAATTTCGGTCCATTCCCCGCGAAGGGCTTGTTTGAGGTGATCGACACTTTGGTATTTTTTAGTACCAACCTTGCTTTCAAAAATACTCCAGATACAATAGTCCAACGAATTGGTATCCGGAGATTTTTGTGTCCATTATGCGCGAAATAAAGCGAGGAACCTCATTTTGCAACCATTCTTTAGTGGCGCGTGCTGAATGCGATGGTGCTGTGTCCTGTTAGAATATCCAAGGTCTGCGGCCAAAATGTTTGCGTGCCCAAGGCTTTAATACATCCTCCAGAATATTTTCGCGATAATTTTCGGCATTTATTCTGATGCCACGATCGATTAACTCGAGCGGAGAGCGACCATCGGCTGTTATGGCGGCCCACACCATCACCATAACATCTTTCGTAAGTAAACACGATCCCTTTGTTTGTTTACAAACTGCTGGACAATGAATGTTTTCTCATCGGAGAAACCCAAATTCGGCAGTCCACCACTTTCGGCCAAGCGAAGCAACTCTTTAGCTCTTTTGAGTCTATTTTCTTTCTGTTGCGGTGTAAGTTCTTGCACGTTTTGGAATTTTTAATGGCTTTACCCCGAGCTCATTTTCAATATTTGCCGAATGGAATATTGCGAAATTTTCAGTTCACGAGCCATTTTTCGGCCACTGCAATGCGGGTTTCGATCAAGTCGCTTCTTTACTTTTCGAACCATTTCTGCTGATATCACGGTTTTCTTCCTTCCACTTCATTAACGTCGGCAATGGTACGAGATACCAAAGAGTTATTCACATTTAAATGCTGACGATAGCCACTTGTGGTTTTCCAACCAAATATAAATAAATCACACTATGACGCTTGAATTTCATCACGAAAAACTTTTTTTCTGCAAAGTTCTCACCAAAATTCTTTTGTACACTTGTAAACAGTATAATGAGCTGTCGGACGAGTGACTTAGAAATGACAGCAGCCTGAAGTTGGTTGCAGTTTTCATCTCACCCTGTGTCATAATAATACTCTTGTGATTAAAATAAAAATTTCAACATTTCATAAAAAATTTACAAAACTAAAGCAATTAAAATATGAACGTTTTCGACTGTTTTTAACTCCAAACACTGAAATTGAAATAAATGATTAGAAACCATCCAATTTCTAAAAATTGAACTGCACCGCCAACCAATAGAAAAGTCAATTGTCCTTTATCTATGTTTTTTGCATAGAAACATAAAATTGAGCTTCTTTAGACCAGAATTGCAGAAGGAATTCATGAATTATTATTACATACATCTCTCCAATATTACATTACTGCTAGGCAAAATGTTTTTCTTGGTTTGAAAATGCGTTTTAACAGCCCCAGGGCCGGTGTGGACTTAAGCTCTTTTAACGTGATTTCATAACACCTTTTTTGCTTCGTTTTTTCGAATTCACATTGTAAAAGGCAAGAAAATCAAATTAGTGCACAGTAAAATTGCATTGAACAACAACTTTTGGCAAACGTATTGTTAGAATTTCGAAACCCCCTTTAAAATATCAAATTTCCAGCTCTATTCTTTCCCTAAATACCAAAGTTAATAATATTTAGTGCTTTATAGTACGTATTTTCAAATCCCCTGCCATGTATAAACCAATCTGCCCTTATCCAAATACCAAATTTAATAGCATTTTTGTATTTTCAAAATCACCTCAAAATCTCAACCCTTCACACTAGCAGTGACCCCAATGCCAAATTTCACATTTCAAGCAGTATCCGTTCACGCCAAATACCAAATTTAGTTAGTACCTTTCGTACATTTGCTGAACGCATTTCCAAACCTAACTTTTTATCTTAGCCTTACCCACCAACAGAGACCCCAGTACCAACATTTACGATTTTCAGATCAATCCATTCAACCAAATTGTACCATTTAGTACAGTTATTACTTACATTTTCAGTTGTTAGTACACATTTCTAAGAACACCTATTTATTTCAACACTAGTTCCCAAACTTAACTATTATGCCAAATGTCAAAATTGTATCTGTATCCATTCAAAAAATACCAACAGGTACGAAATTGAGTGATTTTTAGTGGCCAAAACTACTTGAATCAAATGTCAAGCAGCCCTGCAATATTCTCCATTCAATATTAGAATAGATAAGAATAATTGTGTGGCTGCGATTAGGTTAAGTTAGATTAGTTTCAGTAGCACTTAAGAAACATATTTTTTAAATAAAATCAGAATTGAAACTACATCCAAAGAATAAGGTTGTTCTTTCTTTTCTCATACATTGGTCAATCGAGCCTTCACTTTTGTCAAAGTGAAACAAATTAGCGACCACAAAACGAAAATAGTAGGAGTTTTCCCCCACCAGTGGTAAGAGACTCACTATAAGCAGAAGTAGCTATTCTTCAAAAAAAAGAGGAGAATAGCTACCAATAAAAATCCGTTGAGGGATAAAATTATAAAGAGCCATAAGGGCAAAATTTTAACATATATATTTAAAAAAAAAGACCCACGGGGCAAATTAAAAAAAAAAAACAACTTAAAAAAAATATATAAGAGGACAACAAAGTCCCATATAAAAGAAAAATATACAATATTGGAAAAGAGGACATCAAAGTCCCAACTGGAAAAAAGGAAAAATAGAAAAAAGCCAAGAAGGCAACATAAAAAAGTTTTGAAAAGAGGACAAATAGTCCCATCTAAAACATTTAAATTAAAAATGAATAAAAAAATTGAAGAAGATATCACCACTTTGGCAGACTATTTCCAGTTGTTAACGTCGACGTCAGCCTTTGAAAAGGTGAAACACGTCGCGGCATGGAAGGTACAGGTAGAAAATTTATATTACCAGTTACGACGGTACTTGAGGGTACACCACAAATACTTTCCAACCCATATGAAGATATTGTCCTGTGATGTGGATATGTGTATGTTATCAGCAATGAAGCTTTTAGCAACCCGGAGTCGCAATAACACAGACTTGGACATCGATGAAGAAATCGAAGATTCGATGAAACCCCCATTACGATGGACACTCTCGCAGAAATGTGACTATTTAACTTGTGAAGAGCAAGTGGAAGAAAACAGACAACTCAACTATGTCGAAACAAAGGAAGATTGCGACAGAGAATTGGAAGATGGTTTGCACGAACAAATGCAAGCCTATGAAAATAATTTACAATCTCTGCAGGGACAAGCAATCGAATTGCGTTCTCAACTAACAACCGAAGTGGAAAAAAGTGAAATGATATTGAGAAATGCGAAGGCCCACGAAAAATATCTGCTCGCCAAATATGAAGAAAACCTGAGGGCCAAACATGAACAATTCGAAGTAAAACGTCGTGTTCAGAATGATCAAGTGCGACATCTGAAAATGAAGTTAGAGAAAGTCAATGAAAAATTGGCTAGCTCGGAAAGAGCGCGGCAAGTCTTGGAAGCTGAGAAAGATGACCTGTCTAAACAAGTGGAAAAGTTAAGAATAAAACATGATGCTGCTCAACTAAAGCAGATTCCTTGCTTAGAAGTAAATATTGTGAAATTGTTCCCGCCGGCAAGTCCTCATTTTGAGGAACGGAAAGAAGAAGAATCCGCCCTGAGCAATGAAGCACTCGGTGAAGAACGAATGGATTCACATACAGAAGGCCCCAACATGTTCGGCGGATACGGGGATGTTGATTACGACAACGATTCTAGAGGAAAAGAAAACATAGCAGAAAAGGAAAAAGAGAGAAAGCCTCTACGTACAGAAGGCCCCTTCATTTCCAACGAATATGGAAAAGAATACAGCGAAGAAATGGGTAAAGCCGAACAAAGTTTTCTGGTTCCGGTTCTTGAACGGTATTGCCTTAGAGAAACCAATAGCAAATCATCGATGGCCGTAAAAACAGAAAACGACAAAGCAGAGCGTACCATGGAGCCAATGGTAATCCTTTCCGACGTGAATGATGGCGGTCTGCATCGATGGACTATGAATGCGGTATGGAGAATGAAGCCGGCAGATAAAGGTGGTGGCATTGGCAAGAAGGACTGGACAAAGAAATGGAGTCGTTTCTTGGAAGCAGTTACTTAATTGAATATTTATATTGTTTGAGCACATATAGTTAGTTTCCTTTTTATATTTAAATATTTTATACATTTATTCAACATTTATTCAACTTTATAAAAATACAGTCCACTATTAACATACACATTTAAGCCGCCCGGGAGAATGTACAAAATACTTTGTACATACTTTTGAGTGCGATTGAGGCGCTGGGAAAATTCAGCAATAAAAAATAAATCTTCTAAAATTAAATATTTCCCAGCCGCCATAAAATATCACATGTGGTCGGTGATCTTGTGTGCTGACGCATACGATAATGTGAGAGATAATAAAGGTTATGACCCACACGCACATATATCGATGCGCTCAGTAGATGCACAAGACCACTTGAATGAAATGTCAAGCAGCCCTGCAATATTCTCCATTCAATATTAGAATAGATAAGAATAATTTTGTGGCTGCGATTAGGTTAAGTTAGATTAGTTTCAGTAGCACTTAAGAGACATATTTTTTAAATAAAATCAGAATTGAAACTACATCCAAAGAATAAGGTTGTTCTTTCTTTTCTCATACACCAGGACTATTGATTCACCCTAATCTAAATAGTACCAAATTTTGTACCATTTAGAACACATAAGTATAAAATACCACAACTACTTACATCATACAATCCAAATTTTAGAATTCCAACTCTACAGGTTCTTTTAAAATTTAAATTGTACCAGATTTAGTACCATGCTGCCATGCACGACTTACGAAACTTTCCCACATACCTCAGTCCTACAATGCAATAGTATTTCCGAACTTCAGCATTCCAGCTCCATCGGTTTACCCAAAATGAAATTGTACCAAATTTAGCAACATTAAGTACTGCATGCAAATTTCAAAAACTACCCTCATATCCCAATGCTACACTCCGCCAGTAATGTTAATTTCATTACTTCTACTCCATTCGTCCCTTTAAATTCAAATTGTACCAAATTTAGTACCGTTCAGTACTTTTCGTATAATATAGACTTAAAGCCACTTCACGCAATTTGTTATCTGAAAGAAAATGCTTTATAGTAAGTGTAGAATCCACTCTACTAAGTTTAAAAATTATTGGACGCGTTTTAAGGTCGGCTATAAAAATGTGCATTATAAAATGTGAAAAAAAAAAACAATTTACATATGACTCTAACACGATGTGAAAACTTGCCTTAAGTACTAAAAGAAAAAAAGATTACAATTCCAAAAACACGTTAGCAAAAAACTAATGACTGCTTTAATTTTATACCCTGAAATTAGATAAATAAATTTATTTATTATATTTTTTTAATATGATACATGTACGTATGTTTGTATGTTATTTGTTGTGTACTTTACGGCCATAAATCATTGATTTAAAAATGATTTCGTCTTCTATTCAATGCCTAATCTAATTAATATCCGTTTCAGTGCACATCGACATACATGTATGTAGGTATATCACTATACTGTTACACACACTCGAGGTTGTGCGGGTGTGATTACGCTCGCCGAAATGCAAACAAAAGTGATGCGTCTAATGGATGTGTACAATGAGACCATTAACGTTCCAATAGCAGCTGACTTCCGATATGTTCATATTTGCCGATGGTATTCTGGATGGCATTTACATTGCGGTTTACACGCCCGCACGTACACACACACACGCTGGCCAGGTCTAATCGTTTCTTACCTAACCACAGTTTATGCGTCCTACAAAAGCAATCTCAAGCGGTGTGGGGTTTCGAGTGTCTTCGCATCGACCACCCACAGAAAAACAAACATTGACAACTTTCAAAACTGAAGCCGTTATGTTTTATTTAACGCCTTTTGGCCTTTGTTTACCCATTGTTCAGTGCAAAATGCCAGTTTACGGACAACCACAAAAGAAACCCCAAAAACTCCCGAGCAGAACTTTTCTATGCGGTATTGTCGGTCGAGCGGCAGACGGAAGGCATTCTATTGATACTTACGTCCGATGCGGTTGTCCTTACCGGAGCTGTTAATGTTGTTGTTGTTTTTTCTCTGCCACCATTCGAGCCAACACTAGTCGCAAGTAAATTAATTGTAAGTTTGCTGCACTTTCGGCTGTCGACCAGTTGCAGTTCTCGCAACATTTATTTGATTTACACTTGGAATTCGGTGCGTGCTTATTGTTAATGAGCCAATTCACTTGCATCAGCAGCAGCAGTCGCAGCCTTTCATTTGGTGTCGAACAGACACTAAGACAGTTTTTCGAACGGCCCAATATTTAAGGAGTTCGCACGAAAGTTTCCATCTGTATCTTTGGACTCTTAAAACTTTGTCCAAGTACCAAAGTAGACGACGTTGGTCGTTTAAAGTTTAGATTCCGAAATGAATTTGTGTGCCGGACAAAGTTTGGATGGAAGTTCAAAGAGGAAATCCAACTGTTGGCAGAACAATAAAATAAAATAATTAATACCTAAACTTTAAATGAGTTTGTCAACAATAATGTTATTTCGTACAATTTGCAACATAATTCGGTATTGTTTTAATGGACAAATTGTCCATTATACAGTGCTCAACAAATTTTGAATGATAATTGAAAGTAGGTATTTAAACAAATTCCAAGATCCGATGCCGAGTGTGCTTTTGAAGTCAAACTGCACGTAGGTAATACACACCCAAAACATATATAGATTTCAAGATTGTGGTATAAGCTTAAATGCACTTGGAGAAAATATATTTTGGAAGTAATATGGGTAAAATGAATCAGCTCACAAGCGAATACCGTCACATCGAGCGTGAAATTACAAAAGTTTTTAAATTTCCAACATTTTCTTTGACGTGTCGATATTTTTAGGCGTCAAAATTGACAATTATACAGAGTGAGATGAAAAACTGCAACCAACTTCAGACTGCTGTCATTTCTAAGCCTCTCGTCCGACAGCTGTTAAAATTATACCAGTTACAGCTCATTATCTTTTTTACAAGCGTACAAAAGCATTTTGGTGAGAATTTTCCCGAAAAATAGTTATTCGTGATGGAATTCAACGTGATAGTATGATTTCATTATACTTGGCTGGAAAACCACAAGTGGCTATCGCTAGAGCACTTCAGCAATTAAGGAAGTGGACGGAAGAAAACAGCAACATCAGCAGAAATGGTTCGAAAAGTAAAGAAGCGACTTGATCAGATACAGCATAGAAATACCTCTGCTAAATTTTATAGAGATCGTTTCGATTTTATATTGGTTCGTTTCGACTATAAATTATAACTACAATCAAAGTTGGTATGATTTAATTCTCACAAATTTCCTATAGAACCTTTAGTTGAAAATTTTCTATGAAGATCCACGTCTTCGTATACCCTACATATAAGAGTACCTCCATTCTTTTTGGGATTAAGTTGGTTTTAGCGACATTACTCATCGGAATTTTCATATTTAAATTTCGTAATGGGTAAAGATCTTACGACAGAAAATTGTCTATGCAGGTCCACATCTTCGTATAGCCCCCACATTTTGAGTTGTTTTAAATTTCTTATTTGAAGTTCGGAATCGGTACTACAGCCTATGACAAAAGAACTATTTATACAGATTCGAGACTTCATATAGCACCCAGTTTTCGTTTTGACGGTATTTTTCGAAGAATTTTTTTTTCTTGGAAATTTTCAAGTTTCTTTCAAACTAAGATCAGGATAAAAAGAACAGAAGAATAAAATCATTATTTTCAATCTACGTTATATCCGGGTCACAAGCAGGACAGACGTCATTAATGACAGGATCCAACGCCATAATCGTGCATTGATCCGCTTAGGTACCGATTTCAATATTTACGCATAGTTCATACATGCGTAAGCGGATTAATTCTCTGTTTTACTCGAAAGGGTTTGCAATTTTTATTCCGCAATTCTAGACACCATAGGCACTCACCCGTATAATTGATTGTCCAACGTTTAATACTTTGCGGATAATAGTACTTTAAACGTTCTCACCGTGGCATGATATACTTTATTAAAGATCTTTGAAAGTCAAAAACATATAATTCTAATAAGTCGTCTACAAATATATATGGATATGGCGTGGCGCTATGTATATGGCGGAACACATGCCGATGTTGAGCAACTGGGGAATAGTAAAGCCGATGGATTTGTTATTACTGGGAGCAAAATTGAAATCACCTCTGCAGGCATCCTTGCCTGGCTTTAGCAGCGACCCGATCCACTTTCGAGACTCCGGGATGTATGTAGGTGGACTTTAATGGAGTACTCGACTCCCGACGTATATAGTTATAACAACTTTAACAATGATATTTTGTCTGAACCGAACGCTTTTGGTTTAATGTTAACAAAACTGTGGAGGTACCTTCTCGTTAGCAAGAGATTTTATACGACGTAGTACTCATTGCTTCGCCCTATCATTTATTCTCTGAATGTAGATTGGCTCTAAATAGTCTGCCCACAACTCTCCGGCTTTGCTGGGTACCTGGTCATTGAAATATTAAAGGAACTGAAACCCAATGAGCTGACAAGAAAGGCAATTCAACATTATGGATAATGATAGGGTTAGTAACAGGTCATTGGAACATCCGAACAAGAACATCCAAATGGTATAATTCTAACGTCTAATACGCTAGCTGTGCGAGGATAGGAAAGAGAATTAAGCGTTTGAACACCTCCACTTGTGATGAAAATCCCTAAAATTCTGAAGCTCCGTTATAACAGTCCATACCTATATTGGATATTTTTTGAAAGGAATTAATCTGCCAAGGATCTCGAAATATCAAATTAGTTGATTTGGTTAGGAATTGAACCGAAACCTTCCAGGGGAGTTTTGTAAGGCCTTAACCAAAAAAGTTGACCTACATTGCATATTTTTGCGGAGACCCGAAATGCCAAATTACAGCTGATTTGGTTCGCAATTGGGATCGAAACCTCCAAAATACCGAAAATCTGGAGTTACCAACAGCAATTGGATTATACAAAAATTTGAACCTATATATAATACTTTTTGCGACAAGTTAAACAACCCACTGAAAACTGGAGGTGTCGAACGGTCACAAAAATAAAATCAGTTTATATTATTATATGGCATCGATATCGATATATTTCAATGCCAATACCAAATAACCTAGGAATAATATCAATTTCAAATATCCAACATTAAGAGTGATTTCAACGGATGTCTGTCGATCGATATAAAATCGATATAAAATTTTACCTTGATCATGAACATATATACTCATTGAGATCTCCGAAACATATTGTTACAGTAGAGAGTTTAATTTCGTCTCAATGTAAGTTATTATGGCATGATAATATAAGTGTATAAGATGAGCATTCCGCTCATAATGCTTCGAAATAATAATTTTGTAATGAAATGCTGAAATGTTTCATGTCTATGCTCCATCAAACTACACCCACAATATATATTTCAATTTTGCCTACTTTTTATCAGAACCGTAAAACTTTGTTCATTTATTTAATTCTTTGCTTGAATAATGGCGCCCAAGTGTTTATAATTGTGTTACTTCGATTTGCATAACGTAGCATCTTTTAAATTCTTCTTTTTCTTCCTCTTCCCAATATAAACAATTTTATTAAATGGCCAATGATGCAGCTATCCCACTGGTGATGCATACCAAAGTGTGGCCACACTCCGCACACGACATGAATAAAAGAAGAGGACATGCAACACATGAAACACACTGGCAGCAATGGCTCAGGCACTCAGGCAAATGTACCAAATACTTGATCCGGGCCGACGAGACCAGTCCCATAAATAAAATGAGGGAAAACTGAACTGTGTGCAAAGACATATCAAGCGTCACTGAAGTCCTGTTTCGGCTTGGGCCTGTGTGTGTGTGTCTGCGAGTCCCTGCTCGAATAATGTTTAGTTACTTTCTAAAGTGATAACATATTTTATGTGAGAAACAGCAGCAGCAGCAGGAACATATCGAGTGAAAGAAGTCATACGTGCTGCTCGGAACAAGCAGACAAGCCAAATACTGTTAGCCAGGGGAATATAAAATAATGGACTCGAAGAAGAATTCCACATCGCTGGAGATGGGTTGAAGTGCGAAGACATCGTATCATTCGGCAACTCGCAACGGATGAATGAGTTGCACTAATAAAATTTCGTACATACAGCTTTATTTCATTTTTCTTGAAATGCAATGTGAATGCTGTGGAAACTGATGTACAACAACGCTTACACTTGCCCCCACTCGCAAACCTTCAGTCGCAGAGGACAACTGTTGAAATAAAATACGACACTGACAGCTAAGGAATGTTCCTTGGAACTAAATGGCCATTTAATGATGTTAAATTGAGAGTTTATGGCTCCATTTCGAAAAAACGGCATATTGAAGTGCTCCATAAAATTTGTATTGAGGAAAATTCAATTAGGACAGGAGACAACTAGGAATATTTTGAAATGGTTAACTAACTCATAGTCGCAATGCTAATGGTTGTACAATATCTCACTTTTATTTGCGATTGTGTGACTGAGCAACTAACCACCGATTCGATGACTCATTTATATTATTATATACTTAAAATGTATTGGCTTAGATGAAAATTCACAAAATATTCAAATTCAGTTATAAACACCCACCTAAGGGTAAAGGAAACATTTTTGTATAAAAGTATCTGAATTCAAGCGTGTTACACTTCCAACTTCATATACCAGTAAGACCTTTTGCATAATGCAGTTAAACTTATCAAAAAACAATAAAGTGAGTGAGGCCGTTATATGGGGCCATACCAAAACGGGAACCTCTATAGAGAATTTTAAGCTTCAAGGATTGCCATCTATCAAATCTTCTAAAATACCAAATTTGAAACAATTATATGGGTATCGTTATACGTGCGCTATAGGAAAACGTGGAACTAAATATTTAATGTTCTGCCACCGGGCTAGAACCCATTATGAACTACAAATACCATTTTTATCAAATTATCGGATATCGACAGGTACCGTTATATGGGCTATAACAAAAAGTGGACCTACACATACAATGTTTCGCTACGCGAGCCAAATCCATTACGAACTACAAAAACCAATTTCTGGACAAATCCCTTAAAAAATGCGCGAAAATCATCAAAACTCCGAATATTGGGAAGTACCGAAATGTGAACCTGTACATACAATGTTTCGCATTACGCGCTAGAACTCATTATACCCTAGAAATACCAATTTGTAGACAAATCCGTGAAAATATGTGGCAAAAACCATGAAAATACCGAATATCGGGAGGTACCGTTATATGGGGGCTATAACAAAACGTGGACCTATATACGGTCAGATGAAAAAACTGCGACCAACTTCATACTGCTGTCATTTCTAAGCCACTCGTTCGACAACTGTTAAAATTATCCCAGTGACAGCTCATTATATTATTCACAAACGTACAAAAGCATTTTGGTGAGAATTTTCCAGAAAAAAGTTATTCGTGATGGAATTCAAGCGTGATAGTGTGATTTCTTTATATTTGCTGGGAAAACCACAAGTGGCTATCGTTAGAGCACTCCAGCATTTAAATGTGAATAAATCTTTTGTGTCTCGTACCATCGCTCGTTAACGTGATACTTTTAGCATAGCCCGACGTCAAGGAAGTGGGCGGAAGAAAACAGGAACATCAGCAGAAATGGTTTGAAAAGTAAAGAAGCGACTCGATCAAAGCCCGCTTGGCTCGTTCCCGGCGAAACGAGCCATTTTTCGGCCACTGCGACGCGGGCTTCGATCAAGTCGCTTCTTTACTTTTCGAACCATTTCTGCTGATGTTCCTGTTTTCTTCCGTCAGCTACCTTTACGTCGGGCTACGCTACCAGTATCACACGGTAACGAGCGATGGTACGAGACACAAAAGATTTATTCACATTTAAATGCTGGAGTTTTCTAACGATAGCAACTTGTGGTTTTCACGGCAAATATAAAGAAATCACACTATCACGCTTGAATTCCATCACGAATAACTTGTTTTCTGGAAAATTCTCACCAAAATGCTTCTGTACGCTTGTAAACAATATAATGAGATGTCACTGGAATAATTTAAACAGCTGTCGGACGTGTGGCTTAGAAATGACAGCAGTATGAAGTTGGTCGCAGTTTTTTCATCTCACCCTATATAGGTCCACGTTTTGTTATAGCCCCCATATAACGGTACCTCCCGATATTCGGTATTTTCATGGTTTTTGCCACATATTTTCACGGATTTGTCTACAAATTGGTATTTGTAGGGTATAATGAGTTCTAGCGCGTACTGTGGGTGAGGTACCTGAAGAGGTAGACCGATATATTCCATCTTCACACCAGATTTTTGGTTAATTAAAATATTGGTATGTGTGTGCTTTGAAGACAATCGGACTTTTACATCACATTTTATAAAAGTTATAATTATTCAAAATTCTGATCCTTTGTGCGGGAGGTACCAAAAGAAGTAGTCTGATCTCTATCATCTTTATAACAAACCTTGCGTTGTTAGAAATATTGAGATTTGCCCAGTCGGATGTTAGTTTCGCGTTTTATGAGCTTCATGGATATTCAAGAAGGAGTGGACCGATATATCTCATCTTCACAGCAGATCTTGTGTTTGTAGAAATAATGTGTGAGATTTAATGAGGTTATACAAAATTTGGAGGGGGCGGTACTAGAAGGAATGATCCGATTTCTAAGATCTTTATAACATACCTTATGTAGATTGAAATGTTCCAAGATGTTCCAAGTCTGAATGCAATCGGATATTAATTTCGTGTTTTATGAGCTTCATGGATTCTTTCAAAATGTTGACCCTTTGTGGAGGAGGTACCAGAAATAGTGGACCGATATATCCCATCTTCACTTCAGACCTTGGGTTAATAAAAATATTGTGATGTGTGAAATTTGAAGACAATCCGACTCTTATTTCACATTTTGTGAGAGATCTAATTATTAAAATTTGAGACCCTTTGTGGGAGAGGTATTTGATAGAGTGTCCACATTCGAACCTGACCTAGCACTGAGCCAAATATTAAGATTTGCAAAATTGGAGCAAAATCGGACCATCCTTTCTCGTTTTGTGCAGTAAAATATTTTCTTTGAAAATGTAGACCTTTTGTGTGGGAGGTACCAAAAGGAGTGGACCGATATTGCCCATCTCTGAACTCGATCTAAGTTTGACAGTAATATTACGACGTACCAAGTTTGGACTAAATCGGACACTTCCTTCGAGAGTTATCGTGCTCACCAGCCAGAGAGACAGACGGACGGATATCGCTAGATGGACTCCAAATGTCCTGAAATGGATTTGGTCCAAAGAGACCTAGAATCTAAAACCGTTATTTCAACTAGGCATGTTTTGACAAATGATATCTGCACTCTCAAATCAAATGGTATATACCCTCTTAGCCATGTGGCTGAGGATATAAAAATATAATTTAAAATGACTTTACCTTCTTAATGTTCCCATGGTTAGACCCCGTCAATTTAGGGATGTCCGTGTGTCTGTTGTAATTGCGCTATCTTTCGAATTAAATTGATATAGTTTTGTCGGTAACTCAAATTCCAGAGGAAAGCAATAAAAACAATATACTTGTAAATTGAGGTTAACTCTGACAATGGATATATAATATTGGAATAAAGTCATTATTAGAGATTGAATTTCGAAATTTGCACTGATTTGTAAGGAATTCATTCATCATAGCCAAACATATCGAAATCAAGAGAATCAATATCTAAAAGTATAAAGGAGTTGGGTATCACACGATCGCACCAAACGACTATAGTCATTGCTTTCATTTCATTGGCTATTTCATGACTTTATTTACTCAATACAATATCCATTGATGGTCCAATTAATTGTATGTCAGCTCTCTATTATACAGAATATGAATGTTCGTAGCGCTGAGAGTAGAATTACGTTTTATCATTAATGTCCAGGCCTTGTCAATGCCTTGTCCAAAATTTTTGATCCCAAGTTGAAAATAAATCTCTTGTTATGAAAACAATAGAAAGTTTTCCTCCAAAAATTCCCTGGAAGCGATCTTCTATGTTTTTATCACATTGGTTGTTTAAAACAAACTCCAACTTAATTTTTTCATTGAACATGTTTCCCCTTCTATCTTGTGAAACCCAAAGCAGAACTTCGTAAAAATAAACAACCACAATTGCTTGAACAAATGCAAATAATTTAAATCACCTTCGCTCTCCACCAATATCTCTTCAATGTTTTGTATATACTTCCCTTGACATGTTATTGCCCACTTTCTTTAGATGAACAGACGTTGCAATTCGAGCACAGAAAATAGCCATTTACTCAGGTTGTTGTTGACTATCGTTTTGTTTTTTCATTTTTTTATTTAAAAATATTTGCATAACAATGGTCATTTTTCGATTTAGATTTACGTCATGTGGGAGAGAGACCTGTTGTTACCATAAGGCCCAAGGGTTGAAACATTTATCACAACATATTTAATCACTTACCCCACCTACGCAGAACCGACGACGAGGACAACGACTATGACCACTTGCAGAAAATTAATCTTCAAGAAGAACTTTGGCACACGCACAGGTGTGTGTGTGTGTGTGTATTCTCCACTGAGTGTTGTGGCAATCTTCACAGCAATTGCACTCCTCAATGCAGTATTCAACGCTACCAAACAACGGTCCTCATAAAATGTTCAGTAATATCGATGTGATGAGATGTGCTATTGTATTCGGGTAAATAAATGTTTACGGTCTCATTCTAAAAAAGTACACTATTATTACGAAAAATCTTTTTGAGTTCCAATGGCAATTGTCGACATGCTTCGTATTTAGTTCCGTTTGGCAGATTAAGGGGTAAAAGCGGCAAAAAAAACTTTTTCGTAATATTTTTATGTTCTCCTAAGACTATTATTCCACAGTAATAAACATCAAAATCCAATTCGAAAATGAGAGTGCGTAATGCTTCCTAGAAAAAAAAATCAATTTAAAACTATTTTTATTAGTTATTTCTTGTATTTTGAGGGTGGTACCAGAAAGTAAGAAAGCGTTAACAGCGACCAGGCACATCTATTAATTTCTCCCAATATGAGGTAAAAAAAATAATGAAAAATGATAGGGAATTAATATTCAAACTAATTCCATTTGAACTTCAAATGCCAGCGAAATCGGTTGAAAAATGCAAAATGTCATAGAAATTTTAATACTTCCGTTGAAATGTGGTGGTCATAAATCATTAAAATACTGAGTGCCTGGAGATACCGTTATATGGGTGCTATAGGAAAACGTCAACGTACATAGACAATATTCTGCCCCATTACGAACTCTAAATACCAATATCGGAAAATACGTTGTGTGGGGCCATATGAAAACGTGGAGTCAGAATTTCGTATTTTTCAATGATTTACAGGGTGAGATAAAAAACTGCAACAACATCGAACGCCATAATCTTATTTATATATTTTTTAAATTGTATTAATTGAAAACAAAAAATGTCAGAAATAGGATCAAAATTTAGAATAGGTTTAGAATTTTAGTTTAATTCAATTATTTGGTAACTCTTCTTTTGAGCTTATGATCTCGTCACTAGGGTAAAATAGGTTTTGTCACAGGAGTTATTTTAAAATAATAAGACTGGCGGCATAACACAATTCTTATAATGTATTGGTTATACACAAAAATTTGGATCCTAGTGAAATATGGCGTACAATTCTCTGAGATTACAACATTAAAAAGAAGGTTGCCAAACCAAAAAACACATACTGAAAAAACAAAAACAAAATTTGCAAAAAAAAAGCCCAGAATCAGAAGGGTTGTGCAACGTAAGCGTTTGTCAAGCCTGCGTGAATTTGAATATTGTTCTTAAGCAGTTTTATGTGCTCTGTTGCAAAACCTACAAGAATCTACTACTTATGCGTTTTTATACCCTACAACACTATGTGTTGGGGGTATTATAAGTTTGATTGGGCCAAAAATTATGTAACATCTCGAAATATTGGTTTCCCACATAGGAAAGTACAGGGTTGCCCATATTCGACGGACCCATCTGGCAACGCCATAACTTTTGACAGAGATGTCACATCGCTAAATGACATACCGCGTTTGAAGCGTCAGTCCAAGCAGATTTTTACCATGAACCAATACACGCCACGCGAGCGCTCTGAAATAGTTGAAATTTACATTCAACAGAAGAAGTCAATTGTGAAAACTCAACGTGCTTTTAAAACTTTAAAAAATGTGAGAAGTGCGCCTTCTAAGAACACCATTAAGCGTTTATACGAAAAATTTTCGACTGGTAAGGCGCTTTCTAATCCGAAGAGGCCATATAAAAGTCGACCAAGGCGATCGGCCGAGAATATCGCTGCCGTACGAGCCAGTGTTGAGAGGTCACCACGAACATCCCAAAAACGTCGTTCCCGTACAAAATTCAATTGACGCAAAGAATGTTGCCTGCGGACAAGAATCGTCGATTGGAATGGGCCCAAAGAGTCATCGAAATGGCCAAAAATGACGAGCAATTTTGGAACAAAATTATCATGTCCGATGAAGCCCATTTCACATTGAATGGGACCGTAAATAAGCAAAATTGCCGTTTTTACGCCACTGAAAATCCTCAGGAGATTCAAGAAGTGCCTCTTCAAGTCACAGTTTGGTGCGGCGTTAGTGCAAAAACGGCCATTGAGCCGAAGAGCTCAAGGACAACATTCGTGAAGAAATAGCCGCTATTCCGGCCGAAATGTTGAAAAAAGCAGCAAAAAGGGCACAATACGTCATCAACGCCAGAGGCGGCCATTTGAGAGATATTATATTCAAAAATTGATGAAAACAAACATACTTGGAACAAATTAAATGATTAACATTGCCAACCGCCAAATTTTTATTTTTTTCTTTCATTTAAAAAAACATGAGTCCGTCGAATATGGGCAACCCTGTATATATGGATCTTTCTATCTCGCCGAGCTGAGTTGATTTAGCTATGTTAATTTTTAATCACTCTACAGGTTGCAATTATGGTCCCAAATACAGAATGGAGGTGGGACTAGGGCCTATTGCTTTTGGAAATGATCGCGGAAGTTAGCATGGGGCTAGAACTTAGGCCTGGGAAGGGTACTATTTAGTGGGTGAAATAGACCATTAAATTTTTGTTTATTAAAAGTCAAATTTTCCATCAAACCGTGAATATTTTTAATCCCGGCGAAATCATAAATAGACGAACAGGTCAATTCTGCCCGTTACGTAAATATATCGGATATATAGCGATATATATACAATGTATATTTACCCATTAAATTCTGAGGTGACATATTTTATAACGTGGTGGTAAATTTTACCCCTCTAAATATTACTGAAAAAAAACTTTGTTAAAAAATTTATTTGGTAATAATTTGTTTTTTAAAAGTAAGCTTGTATATTTTAAATTACAATAAGTAAAAAAAACATTTTTTTTAATGTAAACAACATTTTTATTCATTGTAATAGAATAGAGAATTTCAAGAAAATGTGAAGGGAGGGTAAAATGTACCACCACCTCAGGAGTTAAAGGTTACAAAGGAAGGGGATGTTTGCTAGACTGTTTATATCTCAAGAATAGCTGGACCGATTTTGACAAATTTTGTCAATTCAGAATGCCTTCTTGGCATAAAAGTATAAAATCTAAAAAAAAATCGCATAAAAAGATGCCAGGATTGATGTTAATATGGATTTTATAGTATTTTGTGAAATTTTTTTTTTTTTTTTTTTTTGTATTTTTATCGCATACGATTTTTGCAATTTGACTTATAATATTGAAGTATACATTTTGTAATATTTTTTACAGATTGCAATTATCATTCGATCCTCACGAAAATCTTCACAAGAGTAGGGTTAGGCTCAGAAGGGCTAGACCTATTGTTTTCAAAGACGTTCGCAATATATTTAGGGATTGAAATGGATCAACAACTATAAATGTTTCTGATTGTGCAGCCGTTATAAGGTCACAAATAGAAACCAAAGGACACGAAATCTCGCATGAAGTTAGAGTTTAGAACAGCGGGTAGAGTGGACCACTACTTTTGTGTGAAAAAATACCAACATTTCCATTACACCAAAACGCTGAAAATAACTTACAATCGAAATTCAAAATACACAAAAGGCGAACTTATGGCTTTTTATGCTGATTTCATTGACGTATATAGCAAATTATCGTAGACAAGCAAATCTTATAGATCAGTCTAAATTTAGAGATACAAAGGGGCCTATTGCTTTGGAGATGATCGCAAAATATTGACACATAATTGCAGCCAATCGACACGCCTGAGAAGTGAGTTAAGGACAGGGAAGAATTCAAGCATTTTGGATGACCATTGCACAGTGGTCGAGGTCGTATGGGAACAGCGGCCAAAAATACTTTCAGTGCAGATATCACTATGAATCTTTGGTTATGGTACCTTGATGTGATAAATATAAAAAATGTGACAAAATGGATATGGTCGATGCATGTTTTGGCATGGTCCCCATATAACGTACCTCCCGAATAAGGGTTATTTGCCCATTTCTTGTCACATTTCTACACCAGATTGTAATGTTATTTCACATTTTACGTTCTAAGGAGCTAAAAAATCTTACTGAAAATTATTTGGAACAGCCCGCCATCCGGTAGAGTCCCTTGTAAGGTACCTCCAAAAATAGAAGCATTTTTTATACAAATCAAGTCCAAATTTGATTAATTTTTTTTGTAAACAAAATAAAATAACAATTTAATGTAAAATTAAATCAAAGATAAAATTTGAACAAATAATTAGTTTGACTTAAGGCCCTATTGAAATTGGATATAACCGGTCGAAATTTAGGTATAGCTCCCATATATATTGATCCAATTTGCCTTATATTGTGCACCAAACTTGTAATATCAGTCCAAATAGTATGGCATTTTGCACATACAACCAAATTAGGCCTGAAAATAAGTATGCCAAATTTGATCGAAATCGGTTCAAATATATATATATAGCTCCCATATATATTGTTCATCCGATTTGTTATTTTTGTCCTCCGCAGACGTAATATGCACTCTGTGACAACGATATTTTGGGAAATATATCAAATATAACTCAGAAATACCCTTTCTAAATTTTATCGAGATCTGTTAATATTTGGACATGGCTCAAATATATATCTTCGTCCGATTTGCCTTTTATTGTGCAGCAAACGTATTATATTAGCCCAAATCAAATTTAGATGTAGCTCTCATATATATCTATCCGATTTCAAGTTAATTGTGCACCAAATGGATAATACAAGCCCGAATTGAAAAGGCGCAAATGCCTCGACAAATTTAATAGAAATCGATTCAGAGGAGGATATTCCTCCCATATATTAGTTCCTTTGGACTTTTAATTATTACTATAATCATTGTTGGTATGATTTAATTCTCACAAATTCCCCATTAAAACCTTTATTTGTTATGTGACGCTCTACTAAATATGCAAAGTGGTGTAGGGTATCATGAAGTCGGCCCCGCTCGACTTTAAGACTTTCTTTACTGGTTATTGTTTGGTAAGAATCGCTGTCCCATTATAAAAGGGTCCGAGCTCAGAAGAAGACGGTTAATAAGATCTGTGTTTGTTGAAACACGAGAATTTTTTCGGGCATGATTTAGTCGAAACTTGGAAGATAGTGCCATGGATATAAATTTGTTAACTCTTTAGCAGTTTCCAGTGCAAAGGCCTTACATTTTTCGACATAAATATTATACCCAGAGGACAATGCTTGCAACATTATTGAACACCCCTCAATTACATCCTTATCAATACCTAACAACAAAAACATATTCTATGTCACTAGCGGCATAGAACTGACAAAATTGTAGCGAAGTCACTTCAGTATATTGGGCATTACGTACACATCTGACAAAATCTGAAAGTTAAATTAGCCCTTTTAGAATCTTAGGACCATTACTAATGGCGATTCAGGGGGGAAAACAATTAAAACTTTAACTGAAATCCAATTTTATTTTCAAAATTAATCTTAAAGGCAAGTCAGAACACTCACATCTTCTAATTTATACACATATACTAAACACACAAAGTACTGCACAAAAAATAAGTTAATACCTTGCTTTTCAATAATAATGCCAAGATTTGTAATTTTAAAATGTATTTAATTTTGTAATACAGTTCTATTTTTACTCCACTTTTTCTCTGATCCCACTGAAAAAAACAGCTAACTACATTTTCTCTTTTTTGATGCTATTTTCGAAGTGTCCCGTTAGAATGAAGCCAAGATTATTATGTTTTCTAAAAAGCTTAACCCCTTAAGAGTTCATTTGTACGCATTTTTTTGAAATTTGGCCAATGGCAGCGACCACTGTGCATTGGATTATATGGTCAAAATGCTAAGGGTAATATCTGGGCACTGCAACGAGATATAATTTCAAAAGCGAAATCTTCCAAAATGGATTTGGACATAAAGGGGCTTCTAACATATTGAAGTGTTATAGGGTGCTTACTTGTTTATATCATAAAGGAATTGTATTTCGAACCCATAACATTAGGTTTGCAGGTGGTCGTATATACTCTGTACCGTCATTTCTCACTACTTGGTATTATAAAAGAAAGCCATTTTGCGTGGCAAATTTTATAGACATAACACTACATTTTTGCCTTACGGTAAGGCTGAAATTATGTGTATGAAATTATGCAAAAGACACGCAACTTTCATCATTGGGAGTGCTAAATTTTTTGCTGCAGATTAGCATAATTTATTGGGCATCAATGAAAAGCCTTGGGTTCATTTAAAAATGCTAATCTGAATGTCATGATGTTTTTGCTTTTCTTCTTAATATATAATATTAAAGTTTTTAACAATAAATTTGTTAAAATTAAAAATCAAGGATGCCAGGGCATGGAAAAAAGTCTTCCACGAACCCAGGTAATCATCGATAATGATGACCGCAATCGAAACACACAACTGTCGTTCGCGGAATAATGCGTTCATTAATCGTCGATTTATTGGCGGCAAGTGGGCTCATCCTCATAATTTTCGAATTTAACCAATAACCAATTACAGTTTCCCTATTTGTTTAATTACTGTAAAGTGTAATACAAACATTGCAATACAAATGAATTATCTTTATTTAATTAAAAATTCATGAATAACTTAATTTATCCACTGGATGATTGTACAGCAATAAAATTAAATTTATAAACATTAACGGCAGAACGACCGTACGCATGCACACACTAACACACACGCGGCGTAAAAATGACAAAAGCAAACTGACAAACAAAACAGTACAAAATGTCCTTGACGAATTAGGAATCCGCTACGGTTCATTAAGGCAAAGTCAAAGTCCCTTGTTCGACCTGAATCACATATAAAATTTGTTAGATGCCAATATTTCAAATATTCGAGATTTTCATTTTTTGCCAGATTATAGTTTCTTCACAACACAATTTTTGTATATAAGAAAAAAATTATATTTTATATATTTTAAAATTCATAGGCGTCTCTGTGTTTGTTCGTTACCCTACTTAGAAATCCATTATTTTTACAAGGTAATTCTGCGACCCCTAAAATTCGTGGTTATGCCGTATCAATAGATGGTTTTGGATATCTAATAGTGACGACACACTTTATTGAAATTGCTTATCAATAGCGCATAAAGGGCAATGTTACGCATTTCTTCCCCGAGGTGCAGGGTGCCGAAAATGAAAACCCCAAAAAACACATAAAATATTCACCGTAAAATCTCACAGGCACCGCACCGTTTTAATGAAACAAAATTAATTATTGCAAATGAAATTAACATAAAACGCTGCCTCCGAATTGGTTTTTATCCTTTGCTGTCGATTTTCCATATACATACATACGTACATTCACACACACACATGTATGTAGCTCATGCAATTCTTCTTATAGAGCTTTGCGTTTGTTGATATTGTTGTAGTTGATTCTGCTGCTGCTGCCGTTGTTGTTGTTGTTGTTGTTTAATAACCATTCATAAAAGACGAAATGGAATATAATCATAAAATGAAACATGTAAATTAACTGAACTTAACTGGAAATGAACACATAAAAATATATTAAAAAATATGTCATAAAATTAAACAATAATTGAATTATGAAACGCAAACAAAGCCGCACTTTTGCAATCGCACGTCCGGCAACAGCAACAAAATCAGAACGTTTTCATTCAGCATTTGAAACAATCCGTTGTATGGTCCAACTTTAATACTTTTAATGTAAATACAATGTGACAGAGTTGTGGCCATTGTTCGCGTTGCAATAGAGTTGGCTCCATTTGGCTGTAGCTGTGATTATATTTGCAAATCGAAACAAGACATTTGGGTAAATTTTAAATTTATCGAGTTTTTTTAATCTGAAGTTGAAGAAATACTCTCAATCTATTTGATTTCCTAAACATAATTAAAACCAGAAAGGAAAAGAAACAAGTTCAAAAGCAAATACCCTACACCATTTGGAACGAATTTGGAAATAAAATCCTTAAAAAATTCTGTTAAAATTTAAAAAATATAGCCGTTATATTGGTGTCTATACGACGTAGACCTACATAGGCAAAGGTTTGTCATAAGTCATTACCAAATTTTAATTCGAAACTTGAAATAAACGGTGAATAATGTAGCTAAAATCATCAAAATATCGTATAAAGCGAGGTACCGTTATATCGGAGCTGTGTGAAGACCTGGACCAACATAGACAATTTTCTGTCATAGGCTGTAGCATCCATTACGAACTTCAAATACGACATTTCAAACAATTTCGGTGAGTATTGTACCTTAAATCGTCAAAATACCGAATATAGGGATGTACTGGTATATGGGGCCTATACGAAGACGTGGACCTGCATAGACAATTTTCTGTCACAGACTGTAGTTTCCATTACGAACTCTAAACGGTAAAATCAATAAAATACCGAATATCGGGAGGTACCGTTGCAGGGGGGATTTTCTCTCATAAGTTGTAGTATCCATTACGAACTTCAAATGCCAAATTTGAAACAATTCCGGTAAATAATAACGCTAAAATCATCAAAATACCAAATATCGGGAGGTACCGTTATATGGGGGCTATACGAAAACGTGGACCTACATGGCCCATTTACGAACTTAACCTACCTACTGGCAAAATAAACATGTGTGCAAAATATTAGCCTTCCATTTCAATTCATTCGAAAGATAGCGTAAATACAACAGACAGACACACAGACGGACGTCGCTAAATCGACTTAGAATTTTACGCTGATTAAGAATATATATACTTTGTTGGGTCTGACATGGATATGACAATGCCCATGTTGGTCCACGTCGTATAGACCCCAATATAATGGCTATAATCGGTATTTTTAGGATTTTAACAGAACTTTTAACGGATTTTATTTTTTAAAAAATTTCCAAATTCTTTCCAAATGGTGGAGGGCATTCAAAGTTCGGTCCGGCCGAACTTACTGCTTTTAACCTTGTTTTTAAATAGAAACATATTATTATGTTTAAATATTTAAAAAAAATAAACATCGATCGTTACAAAAGTAGTTAGTAAAAATTCTTGGGATGTTAAAACCCAAAACTACTTGAAATAAACTGTGAATAATGTAGCTAAAATCATCAAAATATGGTATATATGGAGGTACCGTTATATCGGAGCTATACGAAGACGTGGACCTGCATAGACAACATGTGTGCAAAATTTTAGCCTTCTATCTCAATTTGTTCGACATCGCTAAATCGACTTAGAATTTTACGCTGATCAAGAATATATATACTTTGTTGTGTCTGACCACTACACCATTATGAATATTTAGTAGAGCTCCCGTAATAAAAGAATTTATTTGATGTGGATCAAACAACACTTCAACCTTTGGCTCTACAGTAGTTATAATTTGGTTTTAGAGGGAACTAATATATCCAATTCTGAATCATCAACATTGCTATATCAACAGTGCGTGATACCACTTCGAGAAGGATTATATTAAAAAATTAATTAATTAAAGGAACGCCCGCTGCCTAGACAAAACCAGGGTAGTTGTGGCGCGTTCAGGATGGTGATAGTCGTCTCAATTCCTATTGGCCACGAATTGACGAAGATGTGCGTGACGTCTGCCCGGCGTGTGATGCAGGCCCACACAATACGCTACACCTCTTTAATTGCACAGCCAAACCTACCCAACTCACTCCAGAAGATCTCTGGCTACAGCCCGTCTAACTAGTCGAATTTTTAAACATAGTGCTTGAACCAGATTAGCAGAACGCAAACACTTACATGTATTACTGCTACAACAACAACCAAATGGAAAAGTACGTCCCGAAATTCACTCCATTTGGGCTGATATTAGCCATTATTTGCAAAATAAATCTAAAATCGGATTAAGGATATATATGGGAGCTATATCCAAATCTGAGCCGATCTCGATAAAATTGACAAAGGTATTCCCGAGCTCTATAAGATATCTGGGACCAAATATCATTGTTATCAGGTGTATATTACGAATGTGAGGGACTTAAAGACCAAATCAGATGAAACATATATTAATATGGCAGCCAGACCGATTTTCACCAAATTTGATGTACTTTCTTCTAGTTCTTCGAGTTCACTCGGTCAGAATGACCAATATTCAAGACATTTGGACCGATTTTTACCAAATTTGGTACACAATTAACCCGAAATCGGTTGAAGACGTATATGAACCGATCTTTATAAAATTTGGCAGAGGTATTTCTGGGCTCTATCTGGTATCTGTAACCAAAAATCATTCTCGTGGGCTATATTACTAATGTGAGAGACTAAAACCCCATATCGGATGAAACATATATATTGGAGCAGGCATTCTATATTTTAATGATTTGTGTCACATTTTTCAATAAATTTGGAATTTGAAATTCCCAACGGGTCCACGTCTTGAATAGCCCTCATATAACGGTATCTCCCTATATTCGGTTTTTTATAATTTTAGCGACATTATTCACTGGTATATTTTCAAGTTTCGTATTTGAATATCGTAATGGACAATTAAAAACCAGTAAGGAAAGCTCAAAAGTCGGGCGGGGCCGACTATATGATACCCTACACCACTATGCATATTTAGTAGAGCTCTCGTAAAAAGGTTTATACAGGGCATTTCAGAGATATTTGGTACAAAATCAAAATCTATCTAATTCTATCGTGCATTTTACGAACTATAGCAATCTCTGAACCGGGTTTCTCCAAATTTTACGTATTAGCTTCTAGACTGGTGATTTGGGCTGATATTGACCATTTAGTGCACATATAACCCGAAATCGGATGAAGATATATATGGGAGCTATATCCAAATCTGAACCGATTTCGATAAAATTTAAAACAGCTATTCCTGTGCTCCATCTAATACCTGGTACCAAATATCACGGTTGTAGAGTGAATATTACGAATGTATGGGACTAAAACTCTAAGTCGGATGAAACATATATATGGTTGCTATATCTATATCTGAACCGATTTTCACTAAATTTTATATACTTGCTTCTAGGCTGAATTTGGTCCGATGTACTAAAATTCAGTCCATTTGGACTTATATTGGCCATTTGGTGCACAATTAACCCGAAATCGGATGAAGATATATATGGGAGCTATATCCAAATCTGAACCGATTTCGATAAAATTACAAACAGCTATTTCTGGGCTGTATCTTATATCTGGTACCAAATATCATTCTTGTGGAGTGCATATTACGAATGTGAGAGGCTTAAACACCAAATCGGATGAAAGATATATATGGGAGCTATAGCTATATCTGAACCGATTTTCTCCAAATTTCATATACTTGCTTCTAGGCCGAACTCGGTTGGGTGTGCCAAAATTCAGGTTATTTGGACTGATAGTGGACATTTGGTGCACATTTAACCCGAAATCGGATGAAGATATATATGGGAGCTATAGCTGTTTCTGAACCGATTTTCTCCAAATTTGTTGTATTTGCTTTAAGGCTAGTCTCGGTCACATGTGCCAAAATTCGGGCCATTTGGGCTGATATTGGCCATTTGGTGGTCAATTAACCCGAAATCGGATGAAGATATATATGGGAGCTATATCCAAATCTGAACCGATTTCGATAAAATTTAAAACAGCTATTTCTGTGCTCCATCTAATACCTGGTACCAAATATCACCGTTGTGGAGTGCATAGTAGGAATGTGAGGGACTTAAAGATCAAATCGGATGAAAGATATATGTGGGAGCTATAGCTATATCTGAACCGATTTTCTCCAAATTTGATATACTTGCTTCTAGGCCGAACTCGGTTGGGTGTGCCAAAATTCAGGTAATTTGGACTGATAGTGGATATTTGGTGCACATTTAACCCGAAATCGGATGAAGATATATATGGGAGCTATAGCTGTTTCTGAACCGATTTTCTCCAAATTTGTTGTATTTGCTTTAAGGCTAATCTCGGTCACATGTGCCAAAATTCGGGCCATTTGGGCTGATATTGGCCATTTGGTGGTTTATTAACCCGAAATCGGATGAAGATATATATGGGAGCTATATCTAAATTTGATCGGATTCTCACCAATTTCAATAGGGTTCGTCCTTGGGCCAAAAAAATATTGTTTGGAAAATTTCATCTCAATCGGATAATAAATGCGACCTGCATTTTGTTCACAAGAATACATGGACAGACGGACGGACGGACGGACGGACGGACAGACGGACTGACATGCATAAATCGACTCAGAAAGTGATTCTATGAAGGTTCTCAAAAGTAACTATGGGTCTATCTCGTTTCCTTCTCCATGTTACAAACAAATGCACAAAGACATAATACCCTTACCACTATGTGGTGTAGGGTATAAAAATTATACGTCTTTGTATAGGCCCAAATATAAGGGCAACTTCCTTTTCAATTTTTTATTTTTTTTTTTTTTTTTTTTTTTTTTTTTTTGTTTTTGCAAATTACATCCAACTTGTGGAGGGTATTCAATGTTTGGTCGAACTTTCTGCTTTTTCACTTGTTTTAAATCAACAGTTTTACAATCTAGCCAAATGACATTCTTGTTGCCTACAAGTATTCAATACATCAGTTAAGGATCAATTGCAAAATACGTGTTCAATTCCTACAAGAGGCAAGTTGGTGTTTGAATCTTTTTTTTCTGCTAAATTGATATCCCACAATAGATTGAAGTGAAAAATAACTTTCATAGTTTCCGCTAGCAATAATTTATGACAATCCATAGTCGATATTTACACATTCAAATGTAAGAGATGACAGCGCAAAACGGGTAAAATATGTGTGTTGCCAGTTTATTGCATCTGGCTGTAGAGTGAAGCTAATATCGTCTGTCGAACAACAACGAAAGGGAATGTCTTCGCGAATAGACACGTCATGACGCGATGACAAAATATGTTGATCAGCCCATCCTATGCTGAGCGATGTTCATGGCTTTGCTATGGGACTTCCCATTTGGAATATTGGCGCCATAAGACGATGCTGTGGCAAATGTTATTGAAGATTTAGCAAGTCGTTTATGGTATGGTGAAAAGATATGTACATTTGTATATGTGTTTGCTGTATGTGACATGAGTTAATGTTCACATCAACAAATCTATAAACAATCGACATAAACCTTTATTTATTGATCAAATTGGCGTTATAATTCAATTTCCTATATTGAAGTTACAGATTATTTGTTAGTGCTTTGTATGGCTTGGTATTTTAATGCATGTCTTTCATGGAATGCTATGGGAATCGAATCATACAATAAAAATAATAACAAGGCATTTGAAATCAAAATTTGAAATCAAATAAATATAAGGAGTCTGTTTGGGCTGGACCGGCCAATAATGTATCATAGCACAAAAATATAAATGCAGTGCATATATGGCTATTTCGTTGGCAATACCTCGGATAAATTTTAGTGAAATAAATACAAATTTATAAAATAAACAGCCACCACCACCACACCACTTTGCATATTTAGTAGAGCTTCACATAACAAATAAAATTTTTAACGGGGAATTTGTGAGAATTAAATCACACCAACTATGATTATAGTAATAATTAAAAGTCCAAAGAAACTAATATATGGAAGGAATATCCTCCTCTGAATCGATTTCTACTAAATTTGTCGCCCTTTCAATTCGGGCTAGTATTATCCATTTGGTGCACAATTAACTTAAAATCGGATAGATATATAAAAGAGCTATATCTAAATCTGAACCGATCTCGATAAAATTTGGCAAAGGTATTTCTGAGATGAATTTGATATATTTTCCCGAGTATCGTTACTACGGAGTCCATATTACGGCTATGCAGGGCAAATTCAACAAATCGGATGAACAATATGTATGGGGGCTATAGCTATATCTGAATCGATTTCCATTAAATTTGACATACTGTGCGAACTGTTCTTTGTTTACAAAAATACATGGACAGACGGACGGACATGCATAAATCGACTCAGAATGTGATTCTATGCAGATCATCAAAAGAAAGTATGGGTCTATCTCGTTTCCTTTTGCCTGTTACAAACAAATGCACAAAGACATAATACCCTGACCAACTTGTGGTGTAGGGTATAAATAAGTCACGCATTACTTTACATATTCCAATATTCCACTCTTAAGATTTCGACACTAAATTACAACAAAAATTAAAAATCCAATGCAATTAAATACCAAATATCCGGAAAAAGCGTTATATGGGACTAAACGAAAACGTGGAGCGTGGGAGAGGTAGAAAGATATGAGAGAAATATGACTAAAAGCTTCAATATACCTAATATCGAGAGTCATATTTTTAAAAGGCTTACAAAAATGTGGACCGATATAGCTTATTTTCAACACCAATAATTCTGAACTACATGAATTCTTTATGGGGTCTCTGACGAATATTTGGAAGTGTTATAAACGGAATGACAAATCTAATATTCCATCCTTTGTGTGGTGAGAGATATACAACAAATCATATATCTGAAAGAAAACGAACAGCGTATACAATTTCTGTAAAGCATTAGATCATAGCTTCTGGTACGTTACCAAAAACAATCAAAATTTAAAAAAAAAAAAGTATATCTTATGCGAAAAAAGTCTCTGTTCTTGTGCCAATCATAGGTCAGCCGAAAAAATTGACCATATCGGTCCACTCCTTCCATTATCTCTAGCATAAAGAATCAAATAAAAAAAAACTTTAACATGCGACATGTCATATTTAGACTTTATTGGTTACAATATATTGAAATTTAGACTCATCTATATGATTTGCTTATCTACGATATTTGGTTGTATTCGTCAACAAAATCAGCATAAAAAGCCAGAAGTTCGCTATTTGTGTATTTTGGATTACGCCTGTAAGTTATTTTCAGCGTTTCGGCAGAATGGAAATTAAAAATGTTCAACCCCTAAATATATTGCGGACATCTGTAAAAACAATAGACCTAGCCCTTCTGAGCCTAACCCTACCCTTGTGAAAAATTTCGTGAGGATCGGACGATAATTGCAATCTGTATATAATAACCCTAACCTGTGTTGTTCGGTGAAAAAATATTACATTTGCGGAGGTACTCGAAGAAATGGTCCGATCTCTACCATCTTTATAATAGTTCTTGTATTGATGGAAATATTGAGATGTACCAAGTCTGAATAGAATCGCATGTTAATTTCGCTCTATTGAGCTTCATGAACATTCACAATTTTGTGGGGGAGGTACTTAATCGAGGACCGATATTATATTTTCGCATCTGACCAAGCACTGATGGAAATATTAGGATTTTCAAAGTTGGAGCAAAATTTTGAAAATTTTAAGATACCAGAAGTTGTGGACCAATATTGCCCATCTCCGAACTCGATCTAAGTTTGATTATAATATTACGATGTACTAAGTTTGAATCAAATCCGCACCAGTCAGACAAACCGATGGACGGACGGACTTTTCTAGATCCACTCCAAATGTCCTGAAACAGATTTGGTAAGAGACTTAGGGTCTAAATTTAGATAAGGCACATTTTGACCGTATCAAATGATACATACACTCTCTAGCCATATGACATACTTTAACGTTTGCTCAACCAAACATTTTACATTTTCATGTTTTTACATTATTAAGTCCTGTTCGAAGAAGCACTGCATCAACTGACCCCTGCGATAATTTATATTAATTATCAGGAAACTTTCTTGTATCATGCACTCCCGTTTGTCACATGAACCTAAAAGGTTTTGTAAAAAACTTAATGGTACATGTACAAATGACTGTTTTCAGTACATAAATTGGTTTAAGAATATAAATTGACTAGAGTGCCCCTAACGAAATAGTTTCAAAATAATTATTTAATTGATATTACAAAATAGTACCAACATTTAGTCGATGGTTTATTTAGTGGAACTGAAACTATGAAAACATCGCTTAAAAGTGCCTCATTTCAAAAGAAAAAGTACAAATAGTACATAAAGTGGAGGCCTTCTTCTCGACTCGACCTCAAAAAGTCTTGGGATACCGTATTTATTTTGATGTTGCAATATATCCAGGCTCAATCCTATTATTTGTTTTTATGGAAACAACGGTTATTTATTAGTGGAAAACCATAATTTGTGGTGAATACTATGGTTTCAGAAGTTGTCAGCAAATCCCTCGTTTTTTGTCTAATGATATTCTCCCCAGGAATTACGTTAAAATAACTCTATGAAAAATTGAGCTAGCGGTCGTCATTTTGGTGCAAAAAAGTTTATGACATATGTTTTTTTTAATAACTCCATGGGACAATATGCCCAGCACAAAAACCAAAAGAACTGAAAAGAATTCATGGCTCTTGCCGACACCTTACCTATGGTAAATATTACCATCATTCTCAAATCAACGTTGTTTTTATAAAAGCAACAAAAATCTGTATATCAAAAAGCGTTGATATGGGTGGTTTACCTTTTTTACCTGATATATTAAAGACGATTACCAAGTATGAAATACAATCCCTATTTCTTCGCATCCACGAACGTCACACTACTCTTTTTTAATCAAGATCGTTTTATAATTCTGATGAACGGAGCCTTTTTTACATTTTACCAAATTAATTACATAGACAACCTGCCAGAGCGTACAACATCACATATACATTTAAATTCTACCCCAAGTGGCAAGCGCTCATATTTCAATTAAAAATTTATTTCGAAATGAAATTAAAATTTATCGCACACATATTTTTATTTGGTAGCAACAGAGAAGAAATTTAGATTTAATTACAAAAGTATTTGTTACCGCACACTAATTGAACAAAATCCATGCATGCATACGCAAGCAAACAAACAGCCAAATAGAACAGAATCACACATGAATACTTGAGAGCTTCGCCGCAGGACATTACTTCTGTGCATGCACCTGAACTCGGGAAGACCCAATACTACCAAGGCCCCACTAGCACCCATGTGCGAATATGTGGCACAATCAGCTACCCCAAGTTTATGGAAATATCGGGCACATACCACTACTCACCTCCGTACACTCACACTCATACACACACACACACAAGCGTAATAATAAAATTAAATTAAAAAAGTTGTTGTTTACCTTCATCACCATTATGTGGTCGGCACCTATGAAGTGTTAGGCTAACTTTGTTAATACAACAACTTTGTTACCGCTTGTCACTGCGGACATAGAAGTGTATATTTGACTGGCATGTATGAATGTACGTGTGTTTGTGTTTCAAATACAGTGAGCTATATGCTGTTAATATTTCTTCCAAAAAGGTCTTGGTGATTTCTAGTTTTAGTCAAACTACTGTATGTGGAAAGTGCAATATTCGATCACAATTACAAAATTAAATTCTAAAAACTATGAAACTAGAGTCTCGAAGCTTCAAATTTATTAATAACAAATGCAACAAGTTGTTAAATTTACTTTGGATATCTGTTTACAAAATTTTAAATAAAAAGAAAATCGCGTAAAATGTACGAACCCTATTAATATTAGTTATAATCAGTTCATACTAAATGTAGATATAATATGATAAAATATATACAGGGTCAGATAAAAAACTGCAACAAAGTCAAACGTCATAATTTTTACATTTTCTTTTTTTTAATTTTATTGAATGAAAGCAAAAAATGTCGGAAATAGAATCAAATTTTAGAATATGTTTAGATTTGTTCGATTTGGTCACCTTTAGCACGAATTATGAATAACGGCCAATGAAACCGTTACACGCCGCCCGAATGTTGCTCGGCAGTATTTTGGCCCATTTACGGCGAAGCGCTTGCTTAAGGTGTTCGACACTTGGTATTTTTTGGTGCCAAACTTACATTCCAAAATACTCCAGACACAATAGTCCAACGGATTGGTATCCGGAGATTTTGGTGGCAATTGCGCGCTGGAAATAAAGCGAGGAACCTCATTTTGTAACCATCCTCGGGTGGCGCGTGCTGAGTGCGATGGTGCTGAATCCTGTTGGAATGTCCAAGGTCTGCGGTCAAAATGTTTGCGTGCCCAAGGCTTTAATACACCCGCCAGAATATTTTCACGATAATATTCGGCATTTATTATGATGCCATGGTTGATATATACGAGCGGAGACCGACCATCGGCTGTTATGGTGGCCCACACCATCGCCATGGCCAGCGCTTGAGTTCTGGTGGCCAACCGAAGGTGCACATTTTCAGCTGACCTTTTTGGCAAGTAAACACGATCATTTGGTTGTTTACAAACTGCTGGACAACGAATGTTTTCTCATCGGAGAAAACCAAATTCGGCAGTTCACCATTTTCGGCCAAGCGAAAAAACTCTCGAGGTCTTTTAAGTATATTTTTTTCTGTTGCGGTGTAAGTTCTTGCAATTTTGGAATTTCAATGGCTTTACCCAGAGCTTTTTTTTAATATTTGCGAATGGAGCCATTTTTCGGCCACAGCGACGCGGGTTTCGATCAAGTCGCTTCTTTATTTTCGAAACATTTCTGCGGATGTTGCTGTTTTCTTCCGTCCACTTCCTTGACATTGGGCTACGATACCAGCATCACATGGTACGACACACAAAAGATTTATTCACATTTAACTCCTGGAGTGTTCAAACGATACCCACTTGTGGTTTTCAAGCCAAATATAAAGAAGTCACACTATCACGCTTGAATTCCATCACGAACAACTTATTTTTTCTGGAAAATTCTCACCAAAATGCTTTTGTACGCTTGTAAACAATTTAATGAGCTGTCATTGGAATAATTTTAACAGCTGTCGGACGAGTGGCTTAGAAATGACAGCAGTCTGAAGTTGGTTGCAGTTTTTCATCTCACCCTGTATATCTTCTACTGACTTGAAGTTTTAGCACAAAAGTGTCAAATTTGAACATTATTTGGGATGTGATTCTTCAAAATATTGGCCCTTTGTAGTAAGCAAAATGATCAAGGTGAATGCAACAACCATTTTTGTTAGTGTAATAGATTCGGAATGAGATTTTTTTCTGCAAAAAGTCTGGGGTGATCAATTTATGGATGTGGTATTATTATTCGACTTTATTCTTAATTTTCGAAACGATTGATCAATATTTACGGAAAAAATCAAAACTGTAATTCTCAAACCAATTCATGCCTTCAAAAAAAAAAATCTTAAAAATTATGTGCGGAGTACCGGAACGTCTGAAATTATACTAATTTATAATAATTGGGTTAATTTTCGATATTTGAAGGATGAATATTTTTCAATTTACTGTCAAAATATTCCAAGCTATAAAATTTGACGTCTTATTAACAAATTCAAACCTTGCTCATAGACAATCCTTACATGGACACACTACCGAAATAAAGGAAGCCGTTGCACCCTAAGTATTTTACCCTAAATCGATTAAAACCGAATGCTAGTTTCATAGATAAGAATAAACCAACTATTCCATCGCTTGTTTTAAACATTTCAAAAGACATTTCTAGACTCTATCCATCTTACGTCGTTCCCGGAGAGATTAAATGACTGCAGAGAGTGTATATACAGGGTGAGATAAAAAAACTGCAACAAAGTCAAACGCCATAATTTTTACATTTCTTTAAATTTTATTGATTGAAAGCAAAATATGTTGGAAATAGCGTCAATAGCGGTATTTTTTAGTGCCAACCTTGCTTACTAAAATACTCCAGATAAAATAGTCCAAAAGATTGGTATCCGGCTAGGTATTGCGATGGTGCTGAGTCCTGTTGGAATGTCCAAGGTCTGCGGCCAAAATGTTTGCGTGCCCAAAGCTTTAATACACCCTCCAGAATATTTTCGAGATAATATTAGGCATTTATTCTGATGCCACGGTCGATTAATACGAGCGGGGAGCGACCATCGGCTGTTATGGCGGCCCACACCATGGCCGGCGCTTGAGTTCTGGTGGCCAAACGAAGGTGTAAATTTCCAGCTGACCTCTTTGGCAAATAAACACGATAATTTTGTTTGTTTACAAACTGCTGGACAACGAATGTTTTCTCATCGGAGAAAACCAAATTCGGCAGTTCACCATTTTCGGCCAAGCGAAGCAACTCTTTAGCTCTTTTGAGTCTATTTTCTTTCTGTTGCGGTGTAAGTTCTTGCTCTTTTTGGAATTTCAATGGCTTTACCTCGGGCTCATTTTTTCTATATTTGCCGAATGGAATATTGCGATATACTGCGACGCGGGCTTCTATCAAGTCGCTTCTTTACTTTTCGAACCATTTCTGCTGATATTGGTGTTTTCTTCGTCGGGTTACGCTACCATTATCACGGTAACGAGACACAAAAGATTTATTCACATTTAAATGCTGGAGTGCTCTAACCAGCCAGATATAAAGAAATCACAATATCACGCTTGAATTCCGTTTTTTTGTACGCTTGTAAACAATATAATGAGCTGTCACTGGAATAATTTTAACAGCTGTCGGTTTGTTGCAATTTTTTCATCTCACCCTGTATTTTAGAAGTTTGCGACGTTTTATACCTTTTCTACGTTTTATACAGTCATAGGAGGATTACAACTTTTCAACAAACCTAAAAAACTGTCAAACGGACCACCTCTGCACAAAATCCATAGTGGAGATCCCAATCTCTAGTCTCTAGAGATGAAAGTCTCTAGAACACAAGCCTATAAACCAGACCTGAGTAGAGCTCATGGTTGACGTGATTAATCGAAACAGTATCCCATCCATTACTGTTTTAGTACGTTGGCTCTCTAGGTTAAGTCAGGGGTGTTGTGTCCAACTACAATTCGTATCAATCTAAAATTAACAATGTACATAACATCTGCCTATCTTGTACAACATGTTCCCATGCCACACATTAACTATTCAACTGCCCCACTTTACCACTCCTATAGATATATGGCTGCACCCTAAGGATCCAGACTAGCAACAATTCGGCCAATCATATGTATTTTATATATTTAAATATGTTGAAAGGACACCAAATGTACACGAGTTTATTATATGTTCAGACTGGTAACTCCACTCTTATGTGTTTTCATACCATCCACCATAGTATGGAGGGTATATTAAGTTTGTCTTTCCGTTTGTAACACCTCGAAATATACATGTTAGGCCCCACAAAGTAGGTATTCTTGATCGGCATAAAATTCTTTGTCGATTTACCGATATCCGTTTGTCTGTCCGTCCGTCCGCCCGTCTGTGGAAATGGCTGTAGACTCGGAACGAAGTACAAGACTTTTAGTATTTAAAATGGGCTATATAGGTCCACGATTAGGTATAGCCCCCATATACTTGTATTTTTATGATTTTAGCTACATTATTTAGCGGAATTGTTTCAATCAATTCAGTCTGTGACCGAAAATTGACTATGCGAGTCCGCGTCTTCGTATAGCCCCCACATAACGATACCTCCACACCTCTCCGATACCTCCGTCGTTATTTTGATGATTTTAAAGATATAATCCACCGAAATTTTTTTCAAAATTCGCATTTGCACTTCATAGTAGGTACTATACTATGTGGAAGAAAATCGTCTATGAAGGTCTTCGTTCTCGAATAGGCTCCATATAACTGAACCTCCCTATATTCGATACTGGTATCCACCCGAATTGTTTAAAGTTTCGTATTTGAATATTGTAATGGACTATGACAAAACTTGCCTACGCCTTCGTATAGAGCTCAATATAACGGTAACTGTCTATGTTCGGTATTTTTATGATATTTAACCGTATAATTCAACGCATTTACTATTTTTTTAAATTTCCAAATTCCTTTCAAATGGTGGGGGGTGCGGCTTTTTCACTTTTTATTATTCTTTTTCTAATTTCTTACCGATAAAAAAGCAAACACATTTTCAACAAGCGTTTGATATTAAAAAAACCGAAAGGACAACCACCCATACCCAGTGTAGCTCTGGAAGTAACTTCCAGTGAATGCCTAAATATGATTATTCCAATTGCAAATACGAACTCTTTGCCATCTGTTTGCTTCTCCCCACTTTCCAAATTTGCTATAATAACCTCTGTTTGTATTTGGTCCTTACACTTTTTTTCAAATAATATACGTGAAAGGCCCCAAATAGTTCCTGCATGAAGCATCGCAAACCGAGAGTATTCTATCAAAGTCCCAATCCTTCGATGATCAGTCATCAACTACCTCATCATCATCAACTGCAACATCTACATACTTATGGTCAATGACTAATTCCACAAGTTCCGTTAATCTCACTTAATACATTATCAAATCATTTACAAAAAAACATTCCCTCATCTTCATTACTAATGAATCGAAAACAACAATTACATTAACAACATAATCGCCAAATAAACGCTAAGTCCTCCAATACCTTCCTATTTACTATATCGAATCTAATACTTCGCATCCTCATGTTGTGTTATCCCCTTGGAAACAACTAAACACTCAATGGCCGGGGATTATAAAAAAATCTGTGGCCTGGGATGACTTCCACTTAATTGATATTAATGTAGCTCATTAGCAAATGATACGTTAATTTCCGATTAAAAAGGCAGATGTTGTGATAATTGGGCCCTGCTTTCGAATAATCCTCATAGATCTAGACCCAATATTTTCCAAAATCCTACGATCTCTATAAATTTATTTTATAAAAACATACATACATTCTTATTAGGGGTTCAATTCTTTCCTTACCTTCCATATATGTATGACAGTCCCACCGAATTAAGTTATTTTCTTGGATTTTGTTAAAATTTTTCATTTCTATGTTATTTTATATGTATAGTGATGCATCACCATTTTTTTAAATTTTACTCTTACAGATAGCGATGTTTTATGGAAAAAATTACAGAAATTAATTTTAATTATATTATTTTCCATTTTTCGAATGATTTGTCAATTTGATTTTATTGTATTTTACATTTTACAGGGCTACCTTAAATTCACAAATATTCAATTTCCCCATTATGGCCAAATGTTTTAAGCCAAATAATAACGTTGTTAAAATTGATAATTTTGGGGATTGGTAAATATGTATATGTTTATATTATAATACCCTCCGCCATATATAGTAGGAAGGAGATGTTAAGTTCGTCAATCCGATTTTAACTCTTCGAAATAAGAATTTTAGACCTAACAAGCTGTGTATATTCTTGGTCAGCGTAAAATTCGAAGATGATTTAGCCCTACTTGTCCGCCAGTCTGTTGTAATCACACTAGAGTCAAAACGAATTAAGATAGGAAGCAACAATTTTGCACAGATTAGTATTTTGTGTGCCGGCAGGTCAAGTTCGAAGATGGGCTATGGGCACCCCACAGATGGGCTATGGGCCATATTTTTCAATGGAATGGAATCAAATTTCGTATTTCAAGTTCGAAATGGGACTACAGCCTATGACAAAACATTGCATATGCAGCTCCACATTTTCGTATAGCCCCCATATAACGATACATCCTGATATTCAGTATTTTTATGATTTTTAAGAACCAATGTAAACCTACATTCGGTTTTTTGATGATTATATTATTCACCGGAATTGTTTCAAATTTGGTATTTTAAGTTCGTAACGGATAATACAGCCTAAGACAGAAAAGTGTCTGTGCAGGTCCACGTCATCGTATAGACCCCATAAAACTGTACCTTCCGATATTCGGCATTTTGGTGATTTTATCAATATTATTCACCGGAATTGCTTCAAATTTCGTGCTCGTAATGGGTACTACAACCCACATATAACGGCACTTCCCTTTATTTGGTCTTTTGATGATATTATAGACATTTTTACCGAAATTGTTTCAAATTTCGTATTTAAAGTTAGTAATGTATACTACAGCTTAGACAAAAAATGGCATATGCAGGATCGCGCCTTCGTACAGCAACCATATTACTGTTTTCGTTTGAATTTTTTTGACATTTTCAAGTTCCTTCAAAATGATGGAGGGGATTTTTACTTGTTTTTATGTTATTATTTATATTTATATTTTTTAAATGTTGTCGATATAAAAGATATTTCTTTCATAATTGATATGCAATATTTTCGCATGCAAATTTCCATTTTTATTGGTTTATCTGTGTGAAAGGTAAGTCGTTAATAAAAAATGTAACTCCAGTAGCACTCTTTTTTTTGTAATTTTCTCAGGAAGAAACCATTATTTCATTTATATTAGCTTGTAATAAATCATTCGATCCCTATAGCTACCATATTCTTTCTGACTTTAAATGATTTAAATAATCGTTCATGGTTAAGGGTATTAATGCCTTGTGCTCACATGCACCAAACTATATTTATACCACTGTGCATTGTACCAATTTGGCATTTGCAAACAACAAAAAAAATCAACTGCTGCTTTCAAATGCAAATAATTTCGGCAAATATTTGGTAGAATTCACTCAATTCCCTGCCATCGTTTACGAAACATGCATAGTTCTGTTGGATTGTCAGAGCTAAAGTTGAAAAGTTTTCCTAATAAAATTTGCAATGGTTCGGCATTTCTTTTGTTTGCCTTTTAGTAAATTCTTTCTATTTTTTAACTGGAATTCAATTTACACGTCCCCCCTAAAATGTTGTGGCTTATAAAAGCAAAAACAAATTGTTAAACAAGTAAATGTTTGTTTTCAAAATTCGCAAAAACTAAGACAAATAGTTAAATTAGTTATGTAAGTATAGAAATGGGGGGTTGCGAAACACATATTTTTAATGCATCTCCAATTTGTAAGTTGCCATGAAAAAAAAGGTCAATAATAATTCTGGTAACCCTTGTCGGCAGCGATGGACATTGTCGTTTAGTGGCATTGATGAACAAGTAAGGAAGTGCTATAATCGACGCACAAACAACAGTGCAACACAAACATATTTTTCAAATTTTCGGATTAAGATTCTCGAAAACCGACAATATATTAAGGTTCTTTCCTTTCCTAAACGCCAGCAATTCATAAATATTAAAAACATATTTTCGGGAGAATGTACTTCATGTGAAAAAAGATAAATAATCTTTATTTCCAATGCATATCAAACAAGTAAAAAAGCAGCTAAGTTCGGACGGGCCGAATTTTTAATAACCTCAACCATTTGGAAGGAACTTGAAAAATTAAAATTTTTGTCATAGGCTGTAGTACCCATTACGGACTTAATTCCAATTCCGGTGAATAATGTCGCAAAAATCATAAAAATACCGAGTATTGGGAGGTACAGTCATATGGGGGCTATGCAACCTGCATACAAAAATTTTTATCATAGACCATAGCACCCATTACGAACTCCAAATACGACATTTTAAATAATTCCGGTAAATAATGTCACTAAAATCATGAAAATACCGAATATCGGGAGGTACCGTTTTAATGGGGCTATATGAAGACGTGGACCTGCATACGAAATTTTTTTCCACAGGTTGTAGTAACCATTAAGATATCCCAATACGAAATTTGAAACGATTCCGGTGAATAATGTTGCTGAATTCATCCAAAAGGCCGAATATAGGGAGTAACCGTTATATGGGGGCTATACGAAAACGTGGACTTGCATACAAAAATGTTCGTCATAGGCTGTAGTACCCGTGGGCCGCCGTAATAGCCGATGGTCGCTCTCCGCTCGTATTAATCGACCGTGGCATCAGAATAAATGCCGAATATTATCGCGAAAATATTCTGGAGGGTGTATTAATGCCTTGGCCACGCAAACATTTTGGCCGCAGACCTTAGACATTCCAACAGGACTCAGCACCATCACACTGAGCACGCGCCACCCAACAATGGATACAAAATTATGTTCCTCGCTTTATTTCCAGCGCACAATGGCCACCAAAATCTCCGGATAAAAATCCGTTGGACTATTGTGTCTGGAGTATTTTGGAAAGCAAGGTTGCACCAAAAAATACCAAAGTGTCGATCACCTCAAGCCAGCGCTTCGCCGGGAATGGGCCAAAATACCACAGAGCAACATTCGGGCAGCGTGTGACAGTTTCATTGGCCGTTTGAAGGTCCAAAAGGTGACCAATTCGAACAAATCTAAACTTATTCTAAAATTTGATGCTATTTCCGACATTTTTTGCCTTCATGCTATAATATTTAAAAAAAAAAGTAAAAATAATGGCGTTTGACTTTGTTGCAGTTTTTTATCTCACCCTGTATGTATGGGAGCTATACCTAAATTTTGACCGATTACCTCTAATTTCAATAGGGTTCATCCTTGGGTCAAACAAATGATTTGTGCAAAATTTTATCTGGATAGGGCAATAAATGCGACTTGAACTTTGTTTCCAAGAATACATGGACAAACGGACGGATGGAAATGCATAAATCGACTCAGAATGTGATTCTATGCAGATCACCAAAAAGAACTATGGGTCTATCTCGTTTCCTGTTGCCTTTAACAAACAAATGCACAAAAACATAATACCCTGACTACCTTGTGGTGTAGTGTATAAATACAAATATTACCATAATAATAAAAACATCGAACATCGGGAGGTACAAAAACGTGGACCGATATACCTCATTTTCAGTACCAATTTAATACACAGCCGGTCATCGTTAAATCGACTTAGAATTTAATGCTGATTATGATCATATACTTTATGGGGTCCCCGACGAATATTTAGAATTCCCCACTTTCCATGCGTCTATTTATCTATATATATAAAAATCATATATATTCTACATTTTAACCATATTTTTCGCACTAATTTTAGCTTATGTTGATAATTTAAGAAGAAATCATATTTGCAAAAAATTATCACGTTTTGGTATCACCATCATATGATTTAAGGTATTTTCGGGATCTTGGCCACTTTTTTCATTTTTTGGCCCTTATTTGACATCTTTGTTTCTAAGGGGGAAGAAAACCTCTTCTTATAAATTTTTATTTTTCGGAAAAGTGCGCATCTTAGTCTTAAGGCTACCTGGGGTAAAAAACCCTGGGGTAGAAAATCATCTTACAGATAATTATCCTCATAGGAATTTATTTCAGTATAGTCCCCACATTAGTATACCCCCAAGTCCACTTTCCCAACCAATGTGTGGTCAGAAAAGAAAATTTGGTATTCTATTGAATTGGGTTACAAAGAATATTGGTTGGGAACGTAGATTTGGGATGTACGTCTATATGAAATAAACTCCGAAATGTCAATCTGGGACTCATTCAGTCGGAAATTGTGGCAGAAACATGAAAAAATACGAAATTATAAAGTAACTTTATTGGATCTCCGCCGCACAATTTAAATGACAAACAATTAATGCCCATCTTACGGTAATCGGAGCAAAAGAGTAATTTTTTTGGCTATTCTGACAACATTCTGGCTTCAAGTATGAGGTGGACAAAACTGAATACCACGCAGTACGGTATTTTAAACGTTGGAAATACAAATTTCAAATTATAGCTTTCAAATGAGCTTTTTACAATATCAAAAATTGAGCTGAATTTTCACATGGGGCTATTATAGATGTTCTTTATCATATAGGTATTTAACACTCAAATTAAAGCCTATAGGTGAAAAATAAGATCAGGCTATTCAAAATATTTAAAAACGACGGTAATTATAATTTTTGCCATGAATATTAATTTATATTTAGTCATGGAGTCATTACTCATAATCAAGTCATTACTTATAATCAAAATTGTGCCGCATACATAAGTCAGATCTGTGATTTATTATGCTTTAAAGACTAAAAGTACGGGACTGCAACGCGGACCGGGCCAGCTAGTTTAATTATATATATACAATTAAATAAACAGATGCATTCCTAGAGTCTATGTAGGGTAAGTGTGCCTAGGTTCGGCATGTCCTAGTAGTCGGCACTTTTTATTTTTAAGCCCAAATAAATGGAACTGTTATAACTAAATGTATTTTGTTTACTTCAAATATATTGCCAGCTATCTTTGTGTACAATTTCTCTAAGAAAAGATGATTTATTCTAATAAAAATTAAATTTCTGTCTGTGAAGGTCCTCAACAATCAATATTCTTATGACAAGTACAATAAAGACGTCGAATCAGTTTAACTAAACAAAAATATTATATTTTTATGAATTAATTTATTATTATTATTAAATATTCTTACAAAAAATTTGGTTTGCCGACTGTTGGAACATGCCATACCGCCAATTGGCAAGTGGTGCCAACTACTGGCAAAAAAGCATTGTTTTAATAAAACTACAAATTTATGAAATTTAATAAAAAGTTATTAAAACTTTATTTATTATTGCAAAAACTATACAAAATTTCGAATCTGAATAAATTAACTTTGTAATAATTGAAAAGTTCCACTCAGAATGGTGAGCGATTAAAAACGCGAAAATCCTAAAAGTGCCGACTACTGGTACACTTACCCTATGTGGAAGAAACATACTTTATTTATATCGCCAGCGTTGTACTGCTATCAAGTAGCTTAAAACTAAAAAAAAAAACAGAACTAATATAGAAGATATAACTAAATCTGAATCGATATTCGATCAATTAGAGAGGTTTGCTTCAATGTTTAAATCGGTTTTTTGTTACAATACATCATATTACGCTGTTGGTACATAATACACGCAATATCGAATAAATATAAATCTAAACGGATTATGACAACATTTTGCGAAGTCTTTCAGGTTGGTTAAAGTTGAATTTTGCAAAATAACTTCTGGTTGAAGCCTTATGCACTGAAATGTATTTTATTTGAATATATATTTCGCATCTGATGCACAATAATTTTTTAATCGAATGAAAATATGCAGTGGAGCTATATCTTAATATAGACCGATGTTTAGTCATTTTGATAGGATTTGTTTCTGAACCAACAAACGAAACTGTGTACAGTTTTGTCTAGATTCGACAGTAAATTCTATTTGTACTTTATTTACCAAAATACCGTTTGGATATACATAAATCTACTCAAAATTTGATATGGTGATCCACAAGAGGAATTACGGGTCTATCTCGTCTCCCTTTCCACGGTACAGGCAAATGCACAAAGACTTTATGCCAAGTAGGGTGTATTTTAGAGTTCCTTGCATTCGTTATACCACAAGTGAGGGAATTTTGACCACTTTTACATTTATTTTAATACAATCTCCTTATCAGAGAAATTTAAGGCAACAGAATTGCTGAATAAAATTGGTCATAACTTTTTTATTTTGTCATCTAAAACCCCATAAATAACTCCTACACACACAATAGTCATCATTCTCTCGAATTTAAAAGACCATCACTGCCATTGCGGTTTCACTTGGCAATTATTTATCGCCATTATTGTTATTCGTGTGCAAATACACTATAAATTAAGGTATTGTCTGGAAATATTGTCTTAGAAATCATCTCCAAATTCTGCGATGTGACATAACTTCATTCTGATGGTTGCATAATGGCATACCACAGTTGTATGTATTAGCAATATGGGTTTCTTTCGGATCATGAATGCGGCGTGCAAGCCAATTTGTATGCTGATGATGAATATGAATTATGATGGAATCACCTCGGGGAATGACTTTCTTTGTAGACACAAAGATAATTATAACAAAATTGTATATGAAGTAGGAAAACTCGCCAAAACTGCAAAAATAAAATAGCTTGTCAAAATCTCCGCCCGCCTCCTCTCCGCGCTTGTTCTATACTTCGCATTGTGGAATATTCTCAAACATGCGTTTGTGTGCAACATACCAAGCAAGGAGATCCCTGTACGTGCTTCGTTTCAACCCGTAAACTTTTTTTTTGCAAATTGTTCGGCGAATTAACCGCAAAACCGCGGAACTGACGCAAATCCTTGTCACTCCATTCATTTGGGTACAGCGCGCAAATAACAAAATATTTTATTTAACAAAAGTTATTATGTAAAGTCATCGGAATTGTTGTTCCCGTTGACAGTCGCGTGCGTACATATTTATGAGACCTAAGTGACCATTTTATTGCTTCAATGGTTAGGAAATTAGAATTTGTTTTCGCTATATTATCATATTTATAACACCAATCCGCAAAACCTGCACACATATACGCACGCACGACACATTCGCATTAGTAGAAACAATAAAATTCACAGCTAACGCACACCCTGCACACTGGCCTGTCATTGGAAGCGACATTTGTTGGGATTATCCTTAATTTGCGCTGTTCGTTGGGGTCATGATTGAGGCGGTGTAAAATTAAAAAAAATATGTAGATAATAAAATTTTAAGGAATCGATATTTCAGATAAATAATATGCAGTTTGAAGCATTAGAGTTACAATCTTTAATTTAATTTAGAAAAAAAAAACAAGAAAATTCAGTTAAGTTTTATTGGGGTAAAAACTTTCCCTTCCACCATTGGAAGACTATAATTATAGCATAATTGTAATAGTTAGCCAAATATGTAATTTTAAATAACTTAAAAAACATGTAAGCAAAGGCTATAGTCGGGCGGGTCCAACCATTTGAAACCATACAAAACTACAATTTGCGGTAAATAATCTATAGATCTGAAACCTTTTCGACTAAAATGAAGATTTTTCTCATATCTTCTGCATAATGAAAGCAAATGTTGAACCTATTTATTGGAACATCCAATAATTAGAACATCGAATAATGATCATAGATCTGGAACCAATATTTTCCAAAAATATACGACCTCTTAAAAATTATCAGTATTTGACGAAGCAAACAGGATGAGATAAAAAAAGCTGCAACCAATTTCAGACTGCTATAATTTCTAAGCCACTCGTCCGACAGCTGTTAAAACTATTCCAGTGACAGCTCATTATATTGTTTACAAGTGTACAAAAGCTTTCTGGTGAGAATTTTTCAGAAAAAAAGTTATTCGTGATGGAATTCAAGCGTGATAGTGTAATTTCTTTATATTTGGCTGGAAAACCACAAGTGGCTTTTGTTAGAGAACTCCAGCATTTAAATGGGAATAAATCTTTTATTTCTCGTACCATCGCTCGTTACCGTGATACTGGTAGCGTTGTCAGACGTCAAGGATGTGGACGGAAGAAAACAGCAACATCAGCAGAAATGGTTCGAAAAGTAACGAAGCGACTTGATCGAAACCCGCGTCGCAGTGGCCGAAAAATGGATCGTGAGCTGAATATATCGCAATATTCCATTCGGCAAATATTGCGAAATTAGCTCGGGGTAAAGCCAAAAAGTGCAAGAAATTACACGGCAGCAGAAAAAAACCAGTAAAGAAAGTCTTAAAGTGGGGCGGGGCCGACTTTATGATACCCTACACCACTTTGCTAATTTAGTAGAGCTCCACATAACAATTAAAAGTTTTTATGGGAGAATTCAATCATACACGCTATGATTATAATTATAACTTAAAGTTCAAAGGACTAAATATGCCGAAGCATTTGTATCTTTCACATTCGGAATTGTATTGCCCATTTGGTGCACAATTAATTAGAAATAGGATAAATATATATATGGGAGCTATATCCAAATCTGAACCGATCTCGATAAAATTTGGCAAAGATATTTCTGGGCTGTATTTGATATATTTCCCTGAATATCGTTGTTACGGAGTGCATATTACGGTTGTGGGTAACAAATATAACAAATCGCATGAATAATATATATGGAAGCTATAGCTATATCTGGACCGATCTTCACCAAATTTGACATACTAGCTTCTAGACTCAATTCGGTCGCAAGTGCCAAATTCCATCCCATTTGGACAAATATTATACGTTTGGTGCACAATAAAAGGTAAATCGGACGAAGTTATATATGGGAGCTATATCCAAATCTGAACCGATCTCGACAAAATTTAGCAAATGTATTTCGGAGCTGCATTTAATATATTTCCCCAAATATTGTTGTTGCAGAGTGCATATTACGGCGGCGGTGGACAAAAATAACAAATCGGATGAACAATATATATGGGAGCTATAGCTATATCTGAACCGATTTCCATCAAATTTGGAATACATATTTTCAGACCTAATTTGGGTGTATATGCAAAGTTCCATACAATTCGGGCTGATATTACACGTTTGGTGCGCAATAAAAGGCAAATCGGACGAATAAATATATGGAAGCTATATCTAAATTTTGACCGATTATTTCCAATTTCAATAGGGTTCGTCCTTGGACCAAACAAATGATCTGTGCAAAATTTCATCTGGATCGGGCAATAAATGCGACCTGTACTTTGTTTACAAAAATACATGGACAGACGGACAGACGGACGGACGGACATGCATAAATCAACTCAGAATGTGATTCTATGCAGATCATCAAAAGGAACTATGGGACTATCTCGTTTCCTTCTGCCTGTTACAAACAAATACCCTACACCACCTTGTGGTGTAGGGTATAAATAGACTCAAAAGAGCTTGGCCGAAAGTTGTGAACTACCGAATTTGGTTTTCTCCGATGAGAAAACATTCGTTGTCCAGCAGTTTGAAAACAAACAAAATGATCGTGTTTACTTGCCAAAGCGGTCAGGTGAAAATGTGCACCTTCGGTTGGCCACCAGAACTCAAGCGCCGGCCATGGTGATGGTGTGGGTCGCCATAACAACCGATTATCGCTCTCCGCTCGTATTAATCGACCATGGCATCAGAATAAATGCCGAATATTACGAAAATATTCAGGATTGTGTATTAAAGCCTTGGGCGCGCAAACATTTTGGCCGCAGACCTTGGACATTCCAACAGGACTCAGAACCATCGCACTCAGCACGCGCCACCCAAGAATGGTTACAAAATGAGGTTCCTCGCTTCATTTCCAGCGCACAATGGCCACCAAAATCTCCGGATACCAATCCGTTGGACTATTGTGTCTGGAGTATTTTGGAAAGCAATGTTGGCACTAAAAATACAAAAGTGTCGATCACCTCAAGCAAGCGCTTCGCTGGGAATGTGCCAAAATACCGCTGAGCAATATTCGGGCAGCGTGTGACGGTTTCATTGGCCGTTTGAAGGCCATAATTCGTGTCAATGGTGACCAATTCGAACAAATCTAAACTTATTCTAAAATTTGATGCTATTTCCGACATTTTTTACTTTCATTCAATAAAGTTAAAAAAAATGTAAAAATTACGGCGTTTGACTTTGTTGCAGTTTTTTTATCTCACCCTCTACAATTAATAACAAAAAAAACGGCAATATTTGTAATGCGAAATTCACTGTAACATTCCCCAATGTGCCTATTTTAATTTTGCAATTGGATGTCAGATGAGAATGTATGGACATGACAATGACAAAACCTTAAACCCGCTGAAAATAACAGCCATTAGTGATAATTGCATTTAAATTAGGAGTTGCAAGCGGTTCATGAAAATCAAATAATTTGTGTCTGTGTTGGTGTACTCTCTAAACCAATGCAATGTACTGTACTGTATTGTTTATACAAATCTACTTAGAATCTCACACATCCATACGTATGTACATCCATATCTGCGAATATATATCTCATTGAATATAATTAAAAATGCATAAGAAATTAAAAAATATTGAAAATGTTTTCTAAATCCAAAGCATATATTAGCATTTATTACAAACGTAATTGTATCCAAAGGATTAGGATACTTGTAGAGGATTGGGATACAAATCGTAGAAAAATGAAGATGAAAATCGAGAAGAGTTAGTTTATTGTCAGTGCAACAAATATAAACTTTAAAGGTCACCTGTAATGGATATGAACAATTTTCGTTAGTGGTAGAAGGTAGATCAGTCAGAGCTTTTTATTAAGAACCCTCCCTCAGCCGGGTGGGAGAAAGAAACTAGGAAAAATACAACTCTGTACTGGAGCCTTATTGTGTCGAATAGACTTTTAAACATGCAACAATTCGCTGGTCCTGTCCGTGTTGCCGTTGATTTTGCCGATAAAATCATTTTCGGAGACGAGGTCAATTTCCATCTTAATAGCTTCTTCCATAGATAGAATTGTCGCATTTGGGATGAGGAGAATTCTCCAGTGATTCACGAGAAGCAAATGTATCCTGAATGTGACACTGTTTGATGTGGTTTTCGGGCTGGAGGAATCATTGGACGTTTTTATAAAAATGAAGCAGGTCAAGCAAGGTGTTCCGTATCGTGAAATGATGTCCACTCTTGCCTCGCCTAGAATTGAAGAAATGAATGTGGAGGACATGTGGTTTAATAAGGCGGCGCCACACTTCATACAGCAAGAGAAACAATTCAATTGTTGCATCATTCATTACCCGGTCGTGTTATTTCGCGTTTTGAAAACGAGAGTTGGCCGCCTATAACGTGCGGTTTTCTTTGGGGTTTTGATTTCGGTGGTTTACTCGGACAAACCTACGACAATCCAAACCTTAAAAGAGAAAGTTGGACGATTCATTAATGAAACACCGCAGCATTTACGCAAAACGATCATTGAAAATTCCATTAAAAGATCGCGTGTGTGCCAGCAAAACCGGGCGGCCTTCTGCACGTTAACTTCTGCCATATATAACCTCATTCTGTCTACTTTACAATAAAGTGTCAAGATATTTTACAAGATGTCTTTATCCCACATCCCGGTACTGTGGGGGAAGTCACCGTTACTTATATCCCAAAAACAGGGAAACCAAGTCACTCACTTCCCAATATCTATACTACCCTGTCATCTATACTATCTGTCATCGGCACTGTTCAGTATGCATACATCAAAGGTAAATCCGTTGAAACAGCGTAACACAATTTCGTGGGATGTATCGCTGTTCTCGATATCGAGGGAGCCTTTAACAACATCACACTCGAGTCCACTCATAGCTCTCTTTTAAGAAGTAAGGTACCCAAACTCCTCATTAATTAAATTGATACCGTGCTTAGTAGCAGAATCATGAATTCACGCAATGAGGAGTCGTCCGTCAGAAAACGGTCACCCGGAGCACGTCGCAAGGCGGTGTCCTGTCACCGTTACTTTAGCTAACGGTCATCAATAATATACTCGTAGATCTGGAGCAAAATGGGACAAAAGATGTCGCTTACGCTAAGGATGTTGTTTTATTGACTGCTGGGAAATTCCTGCAAGATGGGCACGTCGTAATAGACTAGACGTAAGCCCATCAAAGTCAGAGCTAGTCCTCTTTAGGAGGAAACGTAAATGTCCTTTCTTCATACCACCGATGTTAGATGGAGTCACGCTAACAATAAAGTTGAGAACACGAATAAACCACCCTTGCGCCACATGTGCAATTCATAGATACTACTACTGAGAGAACTCAACAAAAATGGTTAGATGAAGGGAATTTAATGTCTCCAAGAGAATCTGACCCATACTCTCCGAGAAAAGAACAAAATCGCTATTGCACCTATCGAAACCTAAATCTTCATCATCACAGGATACTGCAAGGTTAGGGCAATGGCCTCAAAATGGAACAGCGATGATATTGATTACTGCTGAATCTGTCAAGATGAGAAAGAAATTGAGACGACCGAACATTTACTCTGCCACTCTCCAGCAGTCATTGACTGACCCTACAGACGACACGACAAAATTCGTAGCCGTAGATTACCCTTATCATTCTTTATTACTACTAATGAGCTGTTACCAAAAGGCAACCGCACGTTCTTTATCCCAACCTAAACTATGGTTCATATAATTTAATGTTTGAAGATTATTTCAAATAAATTTTGAGCACCACTGCGTCTCAAATGGTCCATCCGCTTACTTCAATTTTTGCATGTTCCCTCAACGTTTCGGACGGTATATCACAAGTTTACTCTTAAATGTTATATTCCAATTGAAGTGGGCTCGTCTATATAGACATTAGTTTCAACTAATCCCTAAAAAAATATACTATTGGCGTTAAATCGCATGATGTAGGCGAACTGTACCAAACTGTGACTTTTTCTGGGATACTGGATACTGCTACTTACGTACCAATTGAGTCAAAAACAAGTAAAAAACAAGTAAGCAAAGGCTACAGTCGAGCGGGGCCGACCGTTGAATACCCTACAACACTATAATAAACGATACAGTTTATATAGGCAAGATACTCGAAAGAATTCCACAAGATATTGTGACAAATAATAAAAGAAAACCATCAGGTTTCGTTCTCTAATTTCCGAATAATAGCAACTTAAACTAATTTGCTCATTTCCAATTTATTGGTAGATGTTGCACTTAAATGGTCTTCCTAGATCTGGAACCAATATTTCCCAAAGACCTATAATCTCTCAGAAGTGGCAAAAGATTAACATTTATTATTGGTTTTTGACTGAAACGCATCTATATGAGATACAGACATTTGACTATATTCTTCAACGAAATCAGCGTTAAAAAATAGTCAGAAGTGCGTCATTCCTGTATTTGTGAATTCTCCAAAAAGTCACTGGAATGGACATTTTCGTATTTTGTCTACAAAAAGTGGCAAACTATTTCACACATTGAATATTTTTATATGGCCATTTAAAACTGCTTGACTTTTGCTATGTCCGGTAACCCCCATTCAAATGTGCGTGAGGATCGGGCGATAATTACGACCTGCCGACAATTTTGCAGTTTTTTGGTCCATTTCAACCCCTAAATATATGGCGATCATCTCCAAAAAGAGTAGGCTTCTATTCTGACCCTCATCTTATCCCCATGCAAAATTTCGTAAGGATCGGGCCATAAATGCGATCTGTATATGATATCCTGATATCCTAACTACTTAGTTTTGTTAGCTGTAGAAATATTACCAAATGTTTAATTCAAAATGAAAATATGCCAAAAATATGACAAAATTGAAAAAATATGAGAAAATATTACAAAATCAATATTTTCATCTTTAGAGAGATATTTTTATGCAATTTTTTTAGGCGTTTTTTCTTTCCTGCCAAGAGGCCATTTTGAATTAATGAGAACTGTCGAAATCAGTTCAGCCGTTCTCGACATATAAGAGGTCTTTCAAGCATATCTTCTATGATAGACATATATATCGCACATATTTTGCTATATATTCGATTTTTTGGATCTTAACATCAATGTAAAGATCAGAAGTAACCTTGTCATGGCTTTGTGATTTCGCCGGGATTTAAAATATTCGCGGTTTAATGAAAAATTTCGAATTTTTTCAACAAAAAAGATATGGCCTATTTTACCCGCTAAATATTATCCGATGACCACCCAAATTGGTGGGCTTCTTCCCCGCCCTAAACTCTAGCTACATGCGAAATTCCGCGTCGATTGGTCTATAATTGCGACCTGTATAGCTACCGAACATTTTTTCAGTATTTGGTCCATTTCAACCCCTAAAAATTTGGTGATCATCTCCAAAAGAAATAGGGTTCTATTCTGACCCTAGCCCCACCTCCATTCTAAATTTCGTGAAGATCGGGCCATAATTGCGACCTGTAGAGTGATTACAAATTAACATGGACAGACGGACGGACGGACATACATAGCTAGATCGACTCAGCTCGGCGAGCTAGGAAGATCCATATATACTTTCCTATGTGGGAAATCAATATTTCGAGGTGTTACATAATTTTTGGCCCAATCAAACTTAAAATACCCCCAACACATAGTGTTGTAGGGTATAACTAAGTTCGGCCGGGCCGAACTTTTTATTATACCCTCCACCTTTGGGTAAAGAAAATATTTATACCCTACAACACTATGTGTTGGGGGTATTATAAGTTTGATTGGGCCAAAAATTATGTAACACCACGAAATATTGATTTCCCACATAGGAAAGTATATATGGATCTTCCTAGCTCGCCGAGCTGAGTCGATCTAGCTATGTATGTCCGTCCGTCCGTCTGTCCGTCTGTCCATGTTAATTTGTAATCACTCTACAGGTCGCAATTATGGCCCGATCTTCACGAAATTTAGAATGTAGGTGGGGCTTGGACCAGAATAGAACCCTATTGCTTTTGGAGATGATCACCAAATGTTTAGGGGTTGAAATGGACCAATTACTGAAAAAATGTCGGATTTTGCAGTAGCTATACAGGTCGCAATTATGGACCAAGAAGGGCGGGGAAGAAGCCTACTAATTTGGGTGGTTATCGGATAATATTTAGCGGGTAAAATAGGCCATATCTTTTGTGTTGAAAAAAATCAAAATTTTTCATTAAACCGTGAATATTTTAAATCCCGGCGAAATCACAAAGCCATCACAAGGTTACTTCTGACTTTACATTGATGTTATTATCCAACAAATCTGATATATAGCAAAATATGTGCGATATATATGTCTATCAAAGAAGATATGCTTGAAACATCTCTTATATGTCGAGAACGGCTGAACTGATTTCGACAGTTCTCATTAATTCAGAATGGCCTCTTGGCAGGAAAGAAAAAACGTCTAAAAAAATCGCATAAAAGTATCTCTCTAAGATAAAAATATTGATTTTGTAAAATTTTCTCATATTTTTTCAATTTTGTCATATTTTTGGCATATTTTCATTTTGAATTAAACATTTGGTAATATTTCTACAGCTAACAAAACTAAGTAGTTAGGATATCAGGATATCATATACAGATCTCATTTATGGCCCGATCCTTACGAAATTTTGCATGGGGATAAGATGAGGGTCAGAATAGAAGCCTACTTTTTTTTGGAGATGATCGCCATATATTTAGGGGTTGAAATGGACCAAAAAACTGCAAAATTGTCGGCAGGTCGTAATTATCGCCCAATCCTCAAGCACATTTGAATGGAGGTTACCTCACATTGCAAAAGCCAAGCAATTTCGGATGGCCATCGAAAAATATTCAATGTGTGAAGGAGTTTGCCAACTTTTATAGACAAAATACGAAATTGTCCATTCCTGTGACTTTTTGGAGAATTCACAAATACAGGAAAGACGCACTTCTGACTATTTCGTTAACGCTGATTTGTTGAAGAATATAGTCAAATGTCTGTATCTCATATAGATGCGTTTCAGTCAAAAACCAATAATAAATGTTAATCTTTTGCCACTTCTGAGAGATTATAGGTCTTTGGGAAATATTGGTTCCAGATCTAGGAAGACCATTTAAGTGCAACATCTACCAATAAATTGGAAATGAGCAAATTAGTTTAAGTTGCTATTATTCGAAAATTAGAGAACGAAACCTGATGGGTTTCTTTTATTATTTGTCACAATATTTTGTGAAATTCTGTCGAGTATTTCGCCTATATAAACTGTATGGTTTATTATAGTGTTGTAGGGTATTCAACGGTCGGCCCCGCTCGACTGTAGCCTTTGCTTACTTGTTTTATATTAAAGTGCCTGAATTCAAACGTCTTTCGCTTTAAACTACAAATACCAGTAAGACCGATTAGATAATGCTGTAAATTTTTTCAAAAAACCATAACGTGGGGGAGTCTGTTGCAAGGGGACCATATATTCCATGAAACGGGAACCTCCATAGATAATTTTATACTTCAAGGATTGTCATCTACCAAATCTTCTTAAATACTAAATTTGAAATTAATTCGAGGGTAAATATAACTAAGATTATCAAAATACCGAGTATCGGTGCGCTATAGGAAAACGTGGATCTAAATTGTCAATGTTCTGCTGTGGGAGCTAGAACCCATTATAACCTACAAATGCTAATTTTTAGACAAATCTGTGAAAAAATGTAGCAAAAATCATCCAAATTCCGAATGTCGGGAGGTACCATTATGTGGGGGTTATACGAAAACGTGAACCTATACATACTATGTTCCGCCACAAGGTCTAGAATCCATTATCGTGGAAAATGTGACAAAAATAATCAAAATGAAACCCAAACCCATCATGAGCAACAAATTCCAATATTTAAACAAATCAGTGAAAAAATGTGGCAAAAATCATCAAAATACCGAATATCGGCAGGTATCGTTATAAGGGGCTATGCTAAAACATGGACCTATATATACAATGTTTCGCCACGCAAGCTAGAACCCATTATAACCTACAAATACCGATTTTTAAACAAATCCGTGCAAAATCATGAAAATACCGAATATCGGGAGGCACCGTTATATATAGGGGCTATACCAGACAGACAGACACACTTCGTTAAATCGACTTAGAATTTTATGCTGATTATGAATATATATACTTTATGGAGTCTACGATGAATATTAAGGGATGTTACAAACGGAATGACAAAGTGAATATACCCTCCTTTCCAAGGTGGCTTCGTCACTGAACACAATTTTTCAATAAAAAAGTGAATATTCGGCCAACTTTCCAAGATCCCATTTATCAAAAATTCTGTGCTGCGCTAGATTGTTCGGCTTCAATTTTTGTAACAGCTGTATTTTTAAACATTGTTGAGTAACAGTGGCCCAATTGCTGTGAACGGCGACGATTCGATAAATGATGTTCATTACTGTCAATGGCCGATAAAGCTACGATATTTTCTTCAGTTCACACTCTACGTAAGCGTGTTGGTCGATGTCAATTTGGTGCGAAATTTAGCCACAATAACTCTTGGGTCCATTAAACTGAGTGGGTCGATTAAACTGACCATGAAACTATGAACTTTCTTTACTCAACACTCATTTTGATAATAAAATTCTATGATTTACAAGCAAGGTCGTTTGCAAGACGATTCAAAGTAAAATTATAGAAATTAGCTTCATAAAGCAATTTTCAGGAAAAAATAGCTAAAAAATCTACCTTTGCAATGTTCGGGACATTTACGTCAGAAAGAAATATCTTGACACAGGGTACGAGGAGTCGATATGACTTGGGTTAACATTGTATGTGCAAAAAAAAACAAACTGGGTTTAGCTTTCCCTATATATGCTATTTAGATTGAGACAGTTAACCGTGAAATTTCTCTTACGAAAAATGGCCACCATATTTGTATTGCTCCCATATAATAATACGAAGATTATTGAAATTTGAAATAAACGGTGAATAATGTAGCTAAAATCATCAAAATAGCGTAGACATTGTTTGTCATAATAAACGGTGAATAATGTTGCTAAAATCATCAAAATATCGTATATAGGGAGGTACTCTTATATCGGAGCTGTGCGAAGACCTGGAACAGCATAGACAATTTTCTGTCATAGGCTGTAGCATCCATTACGAAGTTCAAATACGACATCTCAAACAATTTCGGTGGGTATTGTACTTAAACTCAAAATACCGAATATAAGGAGGTACTGATATATGGGGCCTATGCGAAGACCTGGACCTGCATAGACAATTTTCTGTCACAGACTGTAGGTCTCATTACGAACTTCAAATACCAAATTTGAAACAATTCCGGTGAATAATGACGATAAAATAATCAAAATACCGAATATCGGGAGGTACCATTATATGGCGGCTATACGAAGACGTTGGCCTACCTGGCCCATTTACGAACATAACCTGCCTACTGGAAAAATAAACATGTGTGCAAAATTTTAGCCTTCTATCTCAATTCGTTCGAAAGATACAACTAACAGACAGACAGACGGACAACGCTAAATCGACTTAGAATTTTACGCTGATCAAGAATATATATACTTTGTTTGGTCTGACATTTCAAACGGAATGACAAAGTTAATATACCCTCCATAGTATAGTGGAGGGTATAAAAAGAAGCGTCATCTCTCTGCTTTGAAAAAGCTGCACACTGAACAACCTAAAGAATGTTTAGCTAACATAAGGAATGTCTCAGAACAGATTTAGCAAAAAACTGTATAGATCTCTATCGCCACTCTAAACAAAGATGTCGTCTTACAAACAGAAAGTGGTTAAAATTTTCTATATTAAATTTGTTTGCATTAATTTCATCCAGCTACTGCTATTGAAGTTGAGGAGCCAAAAAACCCAACATTTTCTATTTTGAAATGGAGAAATGCATATCAACATGCATAAGTTGACGCTGAGCACCACGTTATTTCGATACAACTTTAAATATCAAATATGGAGAAAAAAATGAAATGTTTTACAAAGTTTGTTTGGCGTAGATTGTCATTGTTCGCAATTTTCCACACACACACACTTTTGCCTTGTCTATGCGAGTCATATGTTAAGTTTAATGCGCGTTTAACTTTTTGCCGATGTTAAGAGCAAAATACTGAAAATGACAGAAAAAATGCACAATAGACGACGCTTTACTACAGCTAGGAAAAGTCAAGTTTCAAACAACGCAAATACGAACCTCGTTTAAATAACATTTTATCAAAACTTTTTCGATTAACCAGGATGCTTATTGCGAATGTGTGTTTTTTCTTCTTCGTTATTTTGTAGAAATATTTCGGGACATTGACAAGAATAGGAAGAATGTAATCAGAACTGTCAATTATACTGGAGAAATGCATTATAAGGCATTAACACTGTGGTTGATTTCCTTTCTTTTTGGCGGCTGCGTTTTGTGAGCAATGTACCGACAATCTTACAAAACAAGAAAACTCACACCCTTAAAAATGCATGGAGTGAAGTACCCTTACACGGGTATTGCTCCTGAAAATTAGGTGCCAACTAAGAATATGAAAACCAAACATATGCGAACGATGGGGTAAAAATGCAATGCGTGGGTTATTAAGATATTTACCTTGCGTTTTCAAGTGGCAAGACAACAGAGCTCATACCTTAGTTACCCGAAGAAGGCGTAGGCGTCATTTTGTCATTATAAATATCAATTTTGAAATTCATATATTTGATTCCACTCTTCGTTGATTCTTTAACAAATTTCTATTGTTGTTCTTAATAATTTACTTGCTCAAATGCTAAATATAAATATAGAGATAAATATAAAGTAATACCCCTGTATGCGCGAAATCTTGCACCAAAATTGCCTTACCTGCAACAACATACACATGTGCGCATAATTTTAAATCCCAAGATCATTTTCTTCGGATTGAGGTGGGCGATCGTTTTAGAATCTAAGTGTGATCCTCCATTTAAAACCACTAAAGAGAGTCTTATTATAAAGTCGGCCGGAATAAATCGATGCAGAGGAGGATATTCCTCTTATATATTAGTTCATTTAGACTTTTATATATATGAGAGCTATATCTAAATCTGAACCGAAAAATACATGGACGGACGGACAGACGGACGGATATGCATAAATCGACTCAGAATATGATTCTATGCAGATTATCAAAAGGAACTATGGGTCTATCTCGTTTCCTTTTGCCTATTACAAACAAGACATAATACTCCGACCACCTTGTGGTGTAGGGTATAAAAATGCCGCAATTGCAGAAAATGAGATATCATGACTTAACGTATGATAACTATAAATTGTTCATATATGCGATTGCTAATACGCTCCACATAAGGTTGATGATATTTTAATGATTATTCATTCGAAAACCAGTAAGGAAAGGTCAAAAATCGATATCCCACACCAATATGCATATTAATTTTATATATATGAAATAATTTCCACCAAATTTAAAGTACTTGCTTCCAGGCTACATTCGGTTGCATGTGCCAAAATCCATCTTATTTGGGCTAATATTACACACATTGTGCGCAATAAAATTGATATCTGATATATCTTCATCAGATATAAATTTTATTGCAGCTATACCTAAATTTGAATCAATTCTCACCAATTTCAATAGGGTTCGTCCTTGGGCCAAACAAATGGTTTGTGGAAAATTTAATTTCAAACGGACAGAAATGCAACCTGTACTTTGAAAAATACTTTGAAAATATATAAATCACCAAAAGGAACTATGGGTCTATTTTCAATCCCACGGCAACAGGTCCCACGACACCGCAACAACAACATCCCAATTTCGGCCAGCGGCTGTCCGAGGTAAAATTGATGAGATAGCGGATTTCGTGAATCGGAGGAATGTCTGTATCGCTGGAGGTGGGGTAATAGCATTCCTATTACACCATTCCATTCAATACATACCTATCTCTCTTGAGCTGGTCTGTAGTAACCCATACATGGAATGTCAAGTGTGGAAATGTCGATGTAAAGGTGCTTAATGTGTACTTCCCGTCGGTTAATAGCTGTGAACCGCGTTATTTGCCCGTTTTTGGAAGGCAATAACTGCTTGGTCCTAGGTAATAACCTGCTCCACATTTTTAATGATAAACGAAAATATCCCTACCCAAATAAGAGATGAGAGCCTCAGTTCGCAAGATTTAACCATTGTGTCACCGGTCCGATAAATGACGAGATTTGGCAACCGACATTTAGCTCAGACCATCTCCCGATAAACATCTCCATTAGCAGATGGCTCGATTTCATAACCTCTGAACGCCGCATTATCTTTAACCATGAGAAAGCTCACTGGCAAAATTCAGAGAGTTCACCAACCTTCGCTTTAGACAACTATCCAACCTTTCTGATTTTCCAGACATCATAAAAGCTGCACCCGCTTTTTCGAATACCTGAAATAAGACAAAATTTCCCAGCACAGGCAGCGGGACTAGCGTATGAGTGCCGGCATACCAACCTTACTAATCCCAGAGACAATAGAAGTCAATAGGTTGGTACAGGAGCACAAGCGGAGAAAGTGGCTAGACCATCTGAAGTATTGTAACATTGAAACCGATTTGCTTAAACTGTGGGTAACGGTTAAGTCACTCTAGAACCGCGGGAAAAAGGACGATAGGACAGCAATAGCTTCAAATTACATAACGTTGACTAATCCGAAAAGGTGCGCTGAATATTATAATCGCCAATTTGTCGATCATCGCGGTAATGGTAGAACGAAGCGAAGAGTACTACGACGTATAAGTCTTTCAAAGCATTGGGCCGGAATATGAATGGTAATTTTAATCAGATGAAGTTATCCATTGATAACAGGCAGAACAGGCCATGCCATAAAGCAGTAGTGATTGACCTTATCGTATAAAAGGCTTTTGATTCGGTCAATTTTGCCACGCTGTACGAGAACGTTAAGAATACTACTATTGAGAATACTACTATACGCTAATCGTACGTAGAATTCCGAAACAAGGTGTCCAAGCCTCGCCGAATGAACCAAGGAGTTCCCCAGGGTAGGACGATATCTCCAGAACTGTTTAACATTTATTTTTCCGCGCCCTCCGGACAGCACCGAGATCATCGAGTCCTGTTATTGATGACATATTTGTTAGTTTGAATAACTTGCCGCCTTCTTCCAAGCGAGAAATATGAAAATAACCGCCATCCATTTTATGATCTGTTCAATCGACTCACAACAAATCCACCAAGATGTTTACGCAACAATTGGACCTTTTCGCTGTTACTAACAAAGTGGTAAATTTTGCTGAAGGATCTACCTGTGTTTTTTTATCGAACAATTGTGTCGAAGCTCATTTTTGACTCAATAGGTACCTCAACAAGCTGTCAATGCTTCGAGAAAATGATACAGTTTGTGGCATCAAAGATCATAGCGCAACTGTGAATGGTGAGCACTACCGTGAGATGATATCCAACTTTTTTGCCCATATTGAGAGGCAAGTTCAGTTAACATTCTATTTCACATTCGAGACCTGTCAATTGGCCACCTAGATCGTGCGCCACTGTACAATTTTTTGTGGACTAATCGGATGGACTATTTGAGCCACAATCGCAATATTGAGTCCACATTTGAATGAAAAAATCTTCAAACATTAAATTATATAATATGGGTTTATTGGGCTTTTATGTTCAAGTTAATCAAATGAAAATAAACGAATTTATTTCATATTCTGCTCAACGCTTCGTTGGCTTGTTTCCAACTTTTTCAAGAGCGTTTTTTATTGAATTCTGGTTATAAATGAGAAACATATTTCATTATTAGAATTTTGTTTGGTGACATATTGCACTTCAAATTTAACTTACATCAATAATTATGCATTATTTATTTCTTATTAATATTAATAAAACGGGACTACACAACATTTTATTAATATAAAGTAAAAATAAATAATCAATAAAATAAAAATCACAGTTAAACTTAAGCTAAATCGCAATAGAATACTGTAGTTTAGTATTATCTTTGTCTTCTTTGGTATTTATTGATCTGGCAATCCTTTGCTGTATTCGTAGGCTTTCCAATGTATATCTTTTGTTCTCCTTCTTTTCCCTATCTAAAATTTTGTCATTTGTTAGATCAGCTGTGTGGCCACTCTCCGTTGTGTGTTGTGACAGTGCTTTTTTTGCTAATCCTTTATTGATATCATTTTGATGTTCTCCTATTCTTACACCAAGCATTCTTTTTGTTGTGCCCACATAAATTATATGGACCATGCGATTAAATCGAATAGAGCTTTCATGTATTTTTCTGTATTTATGTACATTTTTATAAAAAACTGCCTCTCCCACAGAAGTTTGCAATTTACAGAAAAAATTATACACAACCGATATAGTCCAAATTTGGTACATGGTAGATCTCATATGTATGTTTCATTCGATTCAATATTTAAGCCTCTTACGTCATATTGTAATCACCGTAGCAATGATTATTGGTAAAAGGGGTCACACATATTTGTCGGGATGTTTTTATGCCCTCCACCATCTCCACCTCCACTTCGGTATATTACGTAGATCAGCGACAAATTCTAAGACGATTTAGCCCTGTCCGTCCGTCCGTCTGTTATAATCACACTAGAGTCAAAACGAATAAAGATAGGAAGCTAAAATTTTTCACATACCAGTATTTTGTCTGCATGCTGGTCAAGTTCGAAGATGGTTCACGATATCATATAGCCCCCATTTTTCATATTTTGATGATTGTAGCCAAATTTTTGAATGGAATTGTCTGAAAAGCCACACAGGAAGCACTTTACCTCCTGCAAGAGAATTGTATATATAGGCCCACGATATCGTATAGCCCCAATACAACGGTACCCTCCGACAATCGGATTCGATATTATTCACCGGAATTGTTTCAAATTTCGTATTTAGAGTTCATAATGGATACTATAGCCCATGACAGAAAATTGTGTATGTAGGCCCACGTCTTCGCATAGCCTTCATACAATGGTTCCTCCCAATATTCGATATTTTGATAATTTAAGCGACATTATTCACCGGAGTTGTTGAAATTTCGTATTTATAGCCCCCATATATCAGTACATCCATATAGTCGATATTTTAACGATTTTAGGTACAACTAGCTGGCCCGGTCCGCGTTGCAGGCCCGTACTTTTAGTCTTTAAAGCATAATAAATCACAGATCTGACTTATGTATGCGGCACAATTTTGATTATAAGTAATGACTTGATTATGAGTAATGACTCCATGACTAAATATAAATTAATATTCATGGCAAAAATTATAATTACCGTCGGTTTTAAACATTTTGAATTTTTCACCTATAGGCTTTAATTTGAGTGTTAAATACCTATATGATAAAGAACATCTATAATAGCCCCATGTGAAAATTCAGCTCAATTTTTGATATTGTAAAAAGCATTCAAATGAGCTATAATTTGAAATTTGCATTTCCAACGTTTAAAATACCGTACTGCGTGGTATTCAGTTTTGTCCACCTCATACTTGAAGGCAGAATGTTGTCAGAATAGCCAAAAAAATTACTCTTTTGCTCCGATTACAGTAAGATGGACATTAATTGTTTGTCATTTAAATTGTGCGGCGGAGATCCAATAAAGTTACTTTATAATTTCGTATTTTTTCATGTTTCTGCCACAATTTCCGACTGAATGAGTCCCAGATTGACATTTCGGAGTTTATTTCATATAGACTTACATCCCAAATCTACGTTCCCAACCAATATTCTCTTGGGGGTTACAAATTCAATAGAATACCAAATTTTCTTTTCTGACCACACATTGGTTGGGAAAGTGGACTTGGGGGTATACTAATGTGGGGACTATACTTAAATAAATTCCTATGAGGATAATTATCTGTAAGATGATTTTCTACCCCAGGGTTTTTTACCCCAGGTAGCCTCAAGACTAAGATGCGCACTTTTCCGAAAAATAAAAATTTATAAGAAGAGGTTTTCTTCCCCCTTAGAAACAAAGATGTCAAATAAGGGCCAAAAAATGAAAAAAGTGGCCAAGATCCCGAAAATACCTTAAATCATATGATGGTGATACCAAAACGTGATAAATTTTTGAAAATATGATTTCTTCTTAAATTATCAACATAAGCTAAAATTAGTACTAAAAATATGGTTAAAATGTAGAATATAATTGAAATCGGGTTGTTCCGTTATCAGGGGTTATGATCCATATCATGACCTGCCAAAGCGATTAAAGGTATCTTGAATGTTTAGGTAGAATTTCTATTTTGCGTTCTTCATAGTCTGTATTTGACTGATTGCAGTCCCAATGTATTTTGCATTTTGTGTTCTCATTTCACAATTTATTGTCATATGAAAGAAGCAGGTCCACTTTTTGAAATTAACGCCATAACGCTTCTTTGGTCATTTTTGTAAAAGTCAAAATGAAAATGTTCAAATTTCACATTTCACATTTTTACGCGATTTTTTTGGATTTTATTCTTTTCTGCCAAGAGGCAATTCCGAATTTGTCTGAATCGTTAAAATCGGACCGGCGGCCTTTGTGTTATAAGAGTAGTAACTAACACGACTTTCTTTTACATATAGAGAGATAGATTTAAAAGTAAGCGCGTTCCTCAGCCCCTAAATAAGTACTTAGGGTTGGATGGAAAGCCAACAGCATCTCGTGTAATAATTCTCAAACCGATATCTTCACTATTTTGGCAAATATAAAGATTTTAGATAAATCGTAATAGTGGGCGTAAAAGGAGGCGTGGTCAATATTTTTTTTTTCTTTAGAAACCTAACTCGGGGTATGACGAACGTTTGTACAAAAAATTATGCAAATCGGTCCAGCCGTTTTCAACTGATTCCGTTACCAACAAACAACAATTGATTTTTATATATATAGAAGAAGAAGATATACACCGGAATTGTTTCAAATTTCTGCATGTGACAGAAAATAACGAATGTATTTGGTATTTTAAAGATTTTAACGGAGTTTTCAACGGATTTTATTTTATGTATTTTTAAATCGTGGATGGTATTAAATTTCGGCCGGGTCGAACTGCTTTTTTACTCCTTTTAGTTATTTTGAATTTTTGCAAAATAAGTTTGAACATATCACTCGGTTTTGTTGACAGATGTGTACCTTCAAAGTGGTGACACTCTATGGGAAGGCACCGAAGGATTGGGCCAAGGCGCTTCATTTTCGCAACTGACCTAGTCCTTGATATACATTTTACAAATGTGAACAATATCGACTACTTCAAGATTAAGATTTTGAAAAAAGATCGGATGCCCACTTTGCTTTCAATAAATTAAATTATTTTCTATGAAATTAGTTAATCTTTGTCCCGATTTTGGTAATTTCCAAACTGTGACAAATTTTAAAAAAAAAATATTCCCTTAATCCTGTCGTAATCCGCAATCATTTCCCCCTGGATTGTTAAACATTCCGATAATATTCATTAATTTTGAATTGCAATAGTATCAACTGTACTATCCCATTTCAATGTAGATATCACAAAACAGAGCCAATTTAACAAAATGTTGTGCAACAAGTTGACATGTATTGCAGTTACCCCCAAGAGATGAATACGATGTCCAACATGATAATACAATTTAATTGTAATCATTTCGAAAACACTATTTCCAAGCAGAGACATTGATGAAAATCCATTGAGTGTTACACAATGATGGCAAGGCCTACTTGCCAAAGGTAACAGTTGCGACAAGGACAACACCTACGGCATCGGCAGCATTAAATGTTCTTAAATTTGTTCACACGCAAGATTCGATGTCGTCCAACTGGCTGTTTTTCTTGTCCACCGCCCAAATTATGTACATCAGCCTGCACATACCCAAATATAAAAAAAAGGACGCTGCATTTATTGTTCGTATTCTGGAGATACTCTAATTCGCACACACTCACACACACATGTCAACACTACTGCACGTACCATCAGATTTATTTGTAGAAAACTCATTCAAAACAAGTGTCACATACAATCACACCAATGCGTCGGCATCAACTCCACCGAGGCCGGAATCAACTTGGAGTCATCCCCTTCATTATCACCACCGAAAAATTCCGAGTGTATCAACACGACGACAACATTAAATAAAAATCACAGACAACTTCCACCGGGACAAAAGCCCAGTGCGTTGCATCCGTATCTGTTCGAAGCGAATTAAAACCACAAAAGGGAAATAAAATATAAATTGCCATCCGTATTATGATTTTTCATATTTGGAAATTAAGAAGGCAAAAATAAACACGCAAGTTTTGTTTGCCAGCTCGCTAGAATTTTAATTTACCCGTTCCACGAAATGTTGGGTCGCAACAAATGCGCTTTACTTGTTTGTCTGTTCACATTCAAAATTATGTTGAATTTCGTAACATCACATCACTTGCTTACACATACATAAATACATACGTATTTCCGCATGATTTTATAGATACGGAAATATAACGATAGTATCGAGAAAAAAAATTAACTTTAGTGAATTGTAAAATGCACAAAACTGTCCAAGAAGTAACAAATTTGAAGGGACCGTGACGGTATGGCTTCCGGTCTGTATGTGTGGCTAACTGACTGAGGCATATCACAACTCTTGAAGGGATATTTTTATGCTAAGGGGCAATATCTCGGCAATTTCTTTCCACTCATTCTGCTATCTTTTGTTATCTAGATGGCCCAATGTTATGTATAATGACAACTTTCATAAAATATAAATTTTTCCCCAAAATTTTCTTTAAACTTTACACAAAAGTGGTTCATTCCTTCTGGTACCCTCAATAGTTTAAAGAATAACTCTCAAAAAATGTGAATTTAATTTTATTATCTTTCTTATAAATTTGCACATTTAAATATTTCTTATAATATAAGTCTAATTCAAAACTGGGATATACAGGGTGAGTTAAAAAAAAAACTGGAACTAAATTCATACTGCTGTCATTTCTAAGCCACTCGTCTGACAGTTGTTAAAATTATTCCATTGATAGCTCATTATATTATTTACAAGCGTACAAAAGCATTTTGGCGAAAATTTTCCAGAAAAAAAAAAAAGATATTCGTGATATGATTTCTTTATATTTGGCTGGAAAACCGCAAGTGGCTATTGTTAGAGCACTTCAGTATTTAAATGTGAACAAATCTGTTTTGTCTCGTACAATCGCTCGTGACGACGTCAAGGAACTGGAACATCAACATCAGCAGAAATGGTTCGAAATGTAAAGAAGTAACTTGATCGAAACCTGCGTCGCAGCGGCCGAAAAATGGCTAGTGAAAAATGAGCTCAGGGTAAAGGCATTAAAATTCCAAAAAGTGTAAGAACCTACACCGCAACCAAAAGAAAATAGACTCACAGAGCTAAAGAGTTGCTTGGCTTGGCCGAAAGTGGTGAACTGCCGAATTTGGTTTTCTCCGATGAGATGTGTGACGGTTTCTTTGGCCGTAGAGCAAAGGCCATAATTCGTGCCAAAGGTGAACAATTCGAACAAATCTAATCTTTTTCCAAAATTTGATGCTATTTTTGACTTTTTTGTTTTTATTCAATAAAATTTAAATAAATGTAAAAAATATGTCGTTTGACTTTGTTGCAGTTTTTTTATCTCACCCTGTATATGTATACTGAGAGTCCGCCATGTAACCCAAATATTCCACATCACAATATAAGCAAACTAGTGTCAAAGCATATGCTAGGGCTATATATCTGTCGGCAAACCGATAGGTACTTTCTTAATTGTTTTATCTATCATAGATCTAGCATAAACGTGTGGCATGTCGATCCATAGACACGTTCAAATTTTTGAATAATAACACTGTGCAGAATTCATTTTTTTCATACTCAGTACAATACGAAAGTAGAGATTACAAGATCTCTACTGTATATTTATTGTTTTTGTTCATTCATTCCCCTTAGTAGTTTAATATAGTAAAAAGTGCAGCCATATTTTATAAAATCCTATCTAAGGCATTAAAAAGTGAAATAATAGTACATGGGCCAACTCTGGTCTAGAGAATCCTGACCTTCTATCAGGAGGATGTAAGTGGTAATGAGCAAACAGTAACACTCTCCCAACAGCTGTAGATGGGAGCATTAAAAGAAGGATAACAAGTTACCCAAAATTTTATGGGTGATCAAGACCTTCTCTCCTGGATCTGTACTAAATCGGTTTGTACTAAAACCGATTTATGGATGCAATACGAAGACAAATTTTTTTCCTCATAATGATACCCGATTTCCGTCATAATGGTATTTTCTATTCCAGATTCCAGATATAATGCAAAGTTCACTAGTACAGATGTCCGGTTGGGCCCCTGATAATGGTAAGGAGTCTATTCACAAGGAAACGAAAAATAGATTACTGACAACCGGATCTATTGTGAACTCTCCCTAATCTGTATTGAATATACTCCTAAATTTCTAGCCACTGGATATTTTATATCAATTTCAGGCAACAAGGAGTGAGTTGAGACTACGGAAAGCTGGAGGATTGTACTCTTGACGGGATGGTCCTAGGCGAACGTAAAAGAATTAGTGAATTACATTAAATTACATTGACACCTCCCCTTTACAGTTTGGTAATTTATACAGACGGATCCAAGATTGATAAAGGCACTGGTCTTGTCTTATTCCAATGACCCAACCCAAATGATTAAACTCCTACATAAGCTTATTAACAATTGCCGTGTTTTTCGGGCGAATGTTCTTGAAAAATAAAATCAGACGAAATAGAAATTGAACTTTGACATAGTATAGCAGGGCTCGTAATTATATATGTCGATATTTTAGTGACCCTTAAAATTATCAAGTGTAGTGCCAGTCATTATTTACTGCAAGAAATGAGAGAATTCATTAACCTTTGTTGGGTCTCAGGACATAGTAATATATGGGGAATGAAGTTGTTGTTGTAGCAGTAGTACATGCATGTGTTTGCGTTCTGCTAATCTGGTTCCACCTCCAGGTTTAGAAATTCGGCTACTTTAAAGGGCTGTGGCCAGAGATCTTCTGGAGTGAGTTGGGTAGGTTTGGCTGTGCAATTAAATAGGTGTAGCGTATTGTGCGGGACTGTATCGCACACTGGGCAGGCGTCACGCACATCTTCATCAATTCGTGCTCAATACGAATTGAGACGACTACATCATCCTGAACGTAATTGCGCCAAAACTACCCTGGTTTGTCTAGGCAATTGACGTTCTTCAGGTGCAATGGATGGGGGTGGACTCCGAGGACGGCATTCACTTTATAACTGCTAATAGCATCCGCGACTCCTTGATCTAGAGGTTCTCTCTTGTAGCGCTGGACCTCCCTCTCTAGATCATGTATATCCTTCCTGACAAGCCTGGGTGGGGGAGATTTATCCACCATATGATGGTTGGGATGACTCTCACGATAACACCCAAGCAGGTACTGCAACGAAAGCATATGATTATGCTGACGTAAGGGAAGGACTTTCGCCTCCTCATGTAGATGGTCCACTGGTGTCATGAGAAGGGCAGGTCTGGATATGCTGACCATACTGGAGCCGCATAGCTGACCACAGACCGACCTATCGCGTTATAAGAGGTCATCCGCATACGTTACGATCTCAATGCCGTCTGGAGGGCGAGGAATTCCGGAAAGGTAGAGGTTAAACAGTTCCGGAGATATCACCCCACGTTGGGGAACTCCCTGTTTCACTCTACGGGCTTTGGACTTCTTGTTCCGGAATTCCACGTACGACTGGCGTTCACACATATAGTTGATTATCCAATGTTTCAAACTTGGCCGGAGGGTAGTTCTCTGCACGTCCTAAAACAGTGTGGTATGATTGACCGTATCAAATGCCTTTGATAGGTCAAGGGCTACCAACACTGTTCTGTCACACGGCCTGTTCTGGTTCAGTCCTCTACTAATATGTGTGGAAATGGCGTGTAATGCTGTTGTGGTACTATGTTGTGGACGGAATCCGTGCTGGTGGTTGGCAACTGTATAGCTTCCTCTAATGCTAGGAAGGAGTAAAGCCTCAAGAGTCTTAGCTACTGGCGACAAAAGCGAAATCGGCCTGTACGATTCGCCTTTACTGGCATCCTTGCCTGGCTTCAGTAGCGAGATCACCCGGCCCATTTTCCAGTTTTCGGCACTATGTGGGTGGCTAGCGACAAATTGAGAACTTTCGTTAAGTACTCGACTCCCGGCGTACCCAGCTGCTTCAACATTACCATTGAAATTCCGTCCGGACCAACGCTTTAGATGACTTAGCGTTACGGATGACATTTGCAACATCACCCATCGTAAACTGTGGTGGTTCCTCCTCAGCGGGAAGAGATCTGATACGACGTAGTACTCTTCGCTTCACCCTATCGCTCTCGGGGTGCTCGACAAATTGTCGGTTAAAATATTCCGCGCTACTTCGGATCAGTCACCGTTACGTCGTTAAAAGTGACTGAGGTCCTATCATCCTTTTTTTCCAGGGTTCGAGAGCGATTTAACCGTTACCCACAGCTTACTCATATCGGTTCCAATGTTGCAGCACTTCAGATGGTCTGGCCACTTTTTCCTCTTATGTTCCTGTATCTGCTGGGAAGTTTGGTCTTATCTCGGGTATTCGACCAGCGGCTGCAGCTTTGATGATGTTTCGGAAAATCCTTTCTGCTACCCGAACATCAGATGGGTTGGGCAGTTCTCTGAAGCGACGGTTGGCTAATTCTCTGAACTCTGGCCAGTGAGCTTTCCCATGGTTAAGGAAAGTGCGGCGTTCAGAGGTTATGAAATCGGGCGACCTGCTTATGGGGACTATTATCGGGAGATGGTCTGAGCCAAGAGAAATGACGGGTTGCCAAGTCACGTTATTTATCAGACCGGGGGACACTATGGTTAAGTCTGGCGAACTGTGACACTCCCCTCTTATTCGGGCGGAAGCATCCTCGTTAACCGTGCAGAATGTGGAGCAGTCAATGTGCTCTGCCAGCGCTGATCCCCTCTGGTCATTACCTAGGACGGAATGTCACAACTCATGGTGGGCATTAAAATCCCCTAGTACCAGGCGGTTATTGCCTACCAATAATGGGCTAATATCAGGCAAATAACGCGGTTCACAGCTATTAATCGGCACCTCTACCTCGGCAGTTCCACACTTGACTACCCCCATACATTCCATGTATGGGTCACTAGAGACTAGCTCAAGCGAGATAGGTCTGTACTGAACAGAATGGTGTAACAGGAACGCTAATCCCCCACCTCCACTTCTGGTGCGATCCTTCCTTAGTACGTTGTAACCATAACAACGTTGCTGCAATATTCATTCAGCTTGGTTTCCTGCACCGCTGCGATCTTAATATTTCTCCGACTCATAAATTCCACTATCTCATCTATTGTGCCTCGAAGTCCGTTGCAATTGAATTGCAAGAATGATGCACAATCCGGAGTTGGAACAGCAACATGTGGCGTTAGATACTGCGGTGTTGGTTGCTGTTCTGGAGACTGCGGTGAAGTGAAATACTCCGACGACGTCTCTGATGAGGACGACGAAGAAGTGGACTCGCTGGGGACTACGTTACTGCAGCAAGTCGCTACATAATCCCTTTCGCTGTAGTCTCGCAAACGCCTTAGTCCGGAACAGTTCTTGAAGTGCACCCATTCCCTACATCCATTACATCGCACCGAAACAGATCTGTGGTGGATGACGTTCTGACAAACCGAGCAGAACCAAGGTCCGGGGTTTTCCTCAATCCCGGCACGGACCAATAAAATCCGGAGCAAGCATTCCGGGATATGCTGTTCCCAATGCAGAAAAATAAACAAACACAAACATGTACATACTGGGTTGGCAGCCGCTGGCCGAAACTGGGATCTTGTTGTTTCGGGTCAATCCGGTATCGTAGAACCCGCTGCCGTGGGATAAGGGGAATGAAGTGGCTGATGGGAGTTCCCAGTCGATTGATGGGACTATTAACCCCCTAATACGCTATTATATACACTAACCGGTAATCTCGAGAAGGCGAACCAGATCCCTTCTGTCCTTTAGTATGTCTGACCTAGAATATTATATATCTGACCTCAAGATGGGATAAAAGTGTTCACGACTGACTACAGTATTTGAAGATGAAAAAGAAATGGTTGATCAACAATCATGCAGATATCCTATGTTATACAACAAGAGACCTAGGCTATTCTCTCAGGTGGGAGATAGAAATCCATCATCATCTACAAGCTAGCTAAGGCATTCCCTAGCTAGGTAGACCACCCTGCTAAATATACTCCTCTCTATAAAAACTTTTTTTCTTTCTCGCTTCTATATCAATATCATCACCAACTTTATTCTTCCTAACGCAATAGACAAAAGACTCTGTGTGGAGCAGTTGCCGTCACACGAGTAGCTGCAGTACCAGTAACACACCAAAAAAATTAAGCGGAATTAACTTATCTTTTTGTAATGGAACACGATTTAAATTCGTTTGGCCCCAACATTCAGAATACAGATTACCTAAAATTCGTTAAAATTTTCTAAAATGTTCTAGTTCATCTTTTCATTCGTATTCAGCCAGTTTGTGATTGTATATTTCCTTGTTATTAAAATGCATATTGAGAGAAAACAACAACAAGAACAAGAACCGCAAAGAAATTTTACATAAACTATGCATAGAAATCAAAGATAAATAAGTTGCAAGCAAAGGCAAAAAATAACAAAGACATTGCGAAACAAACAACATTCGAAAAGTATTCTTTTGATCGAAACCACAGCAGATATGCCAGAATACTAATAGTAACGAGACACGTTGAACAGTGTTTTGCTCTCGCTACTTTACAGCATATTGTAGCCTGAAGGCATGGGTTGGCCAAAATGCAGGTAAACAGAAACTCATGTGCGTGAGGAGAAGAAAATATTCATGAGAAGGTATTATTAAATCTATTTAAAACTAGAATCAAGTCTTTACTGCACAAATACACTGGTTTATATATGTCAATTGAAGGTGAATGCAAAAAAAAAAACATTATTTCAAATTTGAGTGGTATTTTAGCGTTCCCTTTCGTTTTAGCGTTCGACATACTGAAACGGGCCCATAGTAACGGATTTTGCAAATATGGAAAAAGCAACCAAACCCAAAACCACATTATACAAAATTTACTACCATATAGTAAAGTTATTGTACTTAGTACCTATCCGATCTCAATAAAATTTGGCAAAGATATTTCTGAGATATATATAAGATATATTTCCCTGAATATCGTTGTTACGGAGTGCATATTACGGCTGTGGGTAACAAATATAACAAATCGGATGAACAGTATATATGGGAGCTATAGCTATATCTTAACCGATTTCGATCAAATTTGGCCTACTTATTTTCAGGCCTAATTTGGTTGCATGTGCGAAGTTCCATACTATTCAGGCTGATATTACGCGTTTGGTGCACAATAAAAGGCAAATCGGACGAATATTTATATGGGAGCTATATCTAAATGTTGACCGATTATCTCCAATTTCAATAGGGTTCGTCCTTGAGTCAAACAAATGATTTGCGCAAATTTTCATCCGGATCGCGCAATAAATGCGAACTGTACTTTGTTTACAAAAATACATGAACAGACGGACTGACGGACATGCATAAATCGAATCAGAATGTGATTCTATGCAGATCATCAAAAGGAACTATCTCGTTTTATTTTGCCTGTTACAAACAAATGCACAAAGACATAATAGGGTGTAGGGTATAAAAAGGCTGGAATACTTGAATCCGTAAATAAACAAATAGCTCGGTCTACAATGCGTGAACCTGACAGGAACCATTAGAAAAGCAAGAACATGCAGGGTATTATTAATTTCATAGCAAATGCCAAGCGTGCAGGAAACTGCAATATTTTGAAGTTGAGTCGCATTTCTGTTGCAATTAGTGAATTCGAGGTAGCAACATACTTCCCAGTAATAATCGCATCCTCAATTAAATTGTTGTGTAATTTTTTACTCTAAGCCTAATACGATTGCAAAGGCGTTGTGGGTCAATTCTTCTTAACAAAATCATATCTCAATCTGAGCCGATTTCCATATAATTTGACAAAATTTACTTTTAATCCAAATTCCACCACAACTTCCTATTTCATTAAAATTTGTGCGTCAATTGTGAGAAATCGGCCGAGAATTTATACATGGGAGCTACATACAAATCTTAAACGATTTCCAATTTATTTGTCAAATTTATTATTGTAACCAATTTCCACCACACATTCTGAATTTCATTGGAATCGGACATATATATCCACTGATTTAAATATAATTTGGCAAATTTTTCATCGCGTTGGGTACATGAAATATGTAAAATCGCCTGAAAATATATATATTAAAATAGAACATACATATCGTGTTTGTTGCATTGGTTACAATAATAAATTTGACAAATAAATTGGAAATCGTTTAAGATTTGTATGTAGCTCCCATGTATAAATTCTCTGCCGATTTCACATATTTGATGCACAAATTTCAATGAAATAGGAAGTTGTGACGGCATTTGTAGTAAAAGAAAATTTTGTCAAATTATATGGAAATCGGTTGATATGATTTTATTAAGAAGCATTGACCCACAACGCCTTTGCAATGGTATTAGGCTTAGAGTAAAAAATTACACAACAATTTTATTGAGGGAAATATGTTGCTACCTCGAATTCACTAATTGCAACAGAAATGCCACTCAACTTCAAAATATTGAAGTTTCCTGAACGCTTGGCATTTGCTATAAAATTAATAAATCCGAAGGACAAACCCTTCGTATATGCGGACAAAATTTGGCATGTTCCTGCTTTTCTAATGGATTTTACGGATTCAAGTATTCCAACATTTTTTTCTAATTTTTGAATTTATTTTATTTTTTTACGTCAACATATTGCAACATATTTGATTGCATATAAAATCAAAAGGGGTAGCGAAACGCACCGGGTTCAGCTAGTCCCCTATATAACGGTAAATCCCGATATTCGGTATTTTGATGATTTTAGCGACATTATTCCCGGAATTGTTTGAAATTTGGTAATTGAAGTTCGTAAAAAATTGTCTGTGCAGATCCACATCTTTTTATAGTCTCCATATAACAGTTTTCATTTAAGTTGTAGTTTCCGGAAGTGAAATGTCTCCGTCAGATTTAGAGAAAATCGATTCAGAATTGGATATTGCCCCCATATATTAGTTTCCTCTGAAACCAAACTATACTATTCTAAAGCCAAATGTTTATAGGTGGTATGATCTATTTCAAATAAATTCTTTTATAACGGGAGCTCTACTAAATATGTATAGTGGTGGCTTGAAATAAGGATTTTAAAATCAGCTGAATTTGAATATTTTCTAAACAATTTTCATAAATTGAAAGTAATACAAACACATACATAAATAAAATTCCCATGTTAAACAAAAAAAAAATAAAAAATTAAAACCATATGGTAGTTCTGCCCTACCTTAACTTCATTGTACCATGTTTCGGAATATAAATTTTATTAATATATATTTAAAATTCAATTTATATAATTAATTAAAAACTTATTTTATCTCTTAGCTATTTAATTAAAAACTGTTTTTATTTCCTAGATCTCATATTAAGTAGAGATATGAACAGGAACACTGTGTCAATCCGTTATCAATTGCTTGTCCAATACACAATTGAACACTTCCAAAAAACACCCTCCTTCGACGACAGTCAGCAGATTTCAGCAAACAATTGTAACTATTTGTCTTGTCTAAAACCATCCATCCATCTGCTGCAGAGAAGATATCCAGACTACGAAGATGGGAAATTACAGGCACTGTTGATGTCCCATAGCAAACTAGATAATACCTTGTCCGAAAACACAACAAGTTTGGTCTCTAACAAGTTGCATACACCTACACCCACACTCATCCAGTCGCACACATTTTAAATATTTCGTCAAATATTTTATTTATGTTGAATATTGGCAGTTGAAGATAAAATTTAAATGATATGATATAAAACATAGTATGAGTGACTTGAACTGAAGAAAACTTAAATGAAATACGTAATGTGCGCCCGATTGGGAATTGACTCTATACGTATTACCAAACTAGCTGAATAATTTCTTTGTGATACTCCCTTATCGGCCCAAAGTGACAATTGTCCTAAGAAAGAATGTCTAAAAAATTGTCAGGCATAGTCCTATTTTCATTGATTTTTTAACCTATGCCACACTGCGGTGAAATAGACCCATAATTCCTTTTAATGATCTCCATAGAATCACATTCCGAGTAGATTTATGAATGTCCGTCCGTCTGTTCATTTACGTTTGAAAATAAAGTACAGATCGCATTTATTATCCGATTGGTATGTCTAATATTTATGTCAAATTTGGATCGAGTTTGAAGATGGGTCATATCGGTCCAAATGTTCAAAATTATTACAAAACAAGTCAAAAACATTAAGTTCGGTCGGGCCGAACTTCGAATACCCTCCACCTTAGGGTAAAGGAAACATTTTTATATAAAAGTATATGAATTCAAGTGTGTATCACTTTCAACTTCATATACCAGTAAGATCTTTTGCATAATGCAGTTAAATTTATCAAAAAACCATCAATTGAGTGAGGCCGTTATATGGGGCCATACCAAAACGGGAACCTCTTAAGGCAGTTTTATACTTCAAGGATTGTCATCTATCAAATCTTCTAAAATATCAAATTTGAAACAATTATGTGGGTAAATGTGACTAGAATTATCAAAATACCGAATATCGGTGGGTATCGTTATATGTACGCTTTAGGTAAACGTGGAACTAAATATTTAAACTTCTGCCACCGTGCTAAAACCCATTATGAACTGAAAATACCAATTATTATCAAAATATCGAATATTGGGAGGTACCGTTATATGGATCTATACCAAAACGTGGACCTATACATACAATGTTTGGCCACCGGAGCAAGAACCCATCATGACCAACAAATTCCAATTTTTAAACAAATCCGCGAAAAAAATGTGGCAAAAATCATCAAAATACCGAATATTGGGAGGTTGTGTGAGGGGCTATACCAAAACGTGGACCTATACCTTCAATGTTTCGCCACACGAGCTAGAACCCATTATACCCTACAAATACCAATTTTTAAACAAATCCGTGAAAAAAAAATGTGACAAAAATCATCAAAATACCGAATATCGTGTGGTATTGTTATATGGGGGCTATACCAAAACGTGGGCCGATATATCTCATTTTCAATACCATCCATCTTAGACACAATACAAATTGTTCAGCCAATTTTTGAAGGTCTACGTCAAATCGTGATTTCAACAGACAGACGGACATCGTTAAATCGATTTAGAATTTTATGCTAATTGTGAATATATATACTTTATGGGATCTACGATGAATATGTAGGGTGGAGGGTATAAACATATATAAATAAAACAATATAACAAGTCGTAAAATTTTATCGGACTTAATTTCGTTACGACAATCAACAATATCGGCCCGCTCCTAACTTTGGATAATAACAACTCTAATAACGAAATTATTTCCCAATTTTCTTCAAAAATTTTATGTTTTAAAATTTTTATCAATAAAAGATGTAGATTGAAAATATGAAATATCGATGCACTACATCCATAGTAGAAGGACTTCATCCAACATTTTCAAAAAATATCTCAGAAAAATCGAAGGAAGAATTTGTTTGGAAGTTCGCACACTGTAATATCTATATCTTCTTTGAGTTATTTTTAGAAGTCGACAAAATTGGTCTAAAAATTCTGGGTTTAAAATTGAATTGAATTATCTACCTGTAAGAAATGCGAACTAATTTCGAATATTTACATGCCAAATGTCTAATTGTACCGTTTGGGTGAAAAGTACCAGAAAGATAGGACCCATGCTAACAAATTTAGTATCTGACATGGGTTTCTTTCAAATTTTCGACTAAATCGAGTACTCCAATTTCTGTGGTTCGTGTGGGGTGACTTGGTATTCATTGTTGTAGTATATTTTGCTTCCATGTTTTATCTGATTGACTCTCCCGACAACTTCAAGCAAAAGCCAGCTTTACAGGTTGAATTCACAATAAAGTTTGAATAAGGCTTACGAGTCGAAAAATTTTGCTGGAGTTGGTCTAGCAACAACTCGAAATATTCTTCCTATCTTACCGAGATGAGTCGATCTAGCTGTCTGCCTGTGTTATTTTGTTATACCCTTCACCATATATATTAAGGTATATTAAGTCCGTTATTCCGTTTGTAACTAATCGAAATAATTTTTAGACACAACAAAGTCTTTATATTCTTGATCAGCGTAAAATTCTAAGACGATTTAGCGCTGTCCGTCCGTCTGTTGTAATAACGCTACAGTCAAAACGAATTAAGATAGGAAGCTAAATTTTTCCTACGGGTCACAATTATAAACCAATCTACTCGAAACGAGTTAATGAAGCTGGAGTTAAGCAGAGGGCAGAAGCCTACCATTTTGGATGGTCATAAGACTGCAAGTCACTTCCAAGCGAAATTGCAAATATATGAAGGGGTACTTATGTCCTTTACGTTAATGCTGATTTCGTCAATACATAAATTCATCACGACAGAGACATTTTGTACAGTCTCGTGGATCCGATCAAAAAGTAAGTTAAGGATATGAAGCAAGGACCTATGAATCACAAAATCTCCTTTTAAATTTGAAATGTTTGCATTATTTTAAATACTATGGCCGATTATTAGATATTTCCGACAGATAAAATAATGATGTTGTCGGACAAATAAATTGTTTTTATACTCTCCACCTTGAAAAGGAGGGTATATTAACATTGTTATTCCATTTGTAACAATCCTAAATATTTGTCGCAGACCCCATAAAGTATATATATATTCATATTCAGCATAAAATTCTAAGTCGATTTAGCGATGTCCTTCTGTCTGCTGCAATCACGAAATTCACAATTTTAAACAACAATATGTATTATGTCTAGAAAGGTTGATATTGAAAACCAGTTATATCGGTCCACGTATTGGTATACCCGCCATATAACGGTACCTGCCCATATTCGGTATTTTGATGATTTTCGCCCCATTTTTTCACAGATTGGTAGAAACATTGGTATTCGTAGGTCATAATGGGGCGAAACATTGTATGTAAAGGTCCAAGTTTTTGTATCGCCCTCATATAACGATACAAGGAATAAGTAAAAAAAGGGGCTATAACTGAAAATCAGCTTTTGACAGATGCCTAATAAGGTATCTAGTTCTTGTTGCCTTGATGATGTCTGTCTCATAAAGGGTTCAGTTTGTTTTATGATGAGGGCGGCTTGCTACTGCAGGGGCTTACCTAAGGGTAGTTATTGATTTTCTGAATCATTTAATATTCTCCGAATAACAGAATCGATATCTGGGAATAACGTTTTGAGCTGGCTCCAATTTAGTTGAGTGGCCAGTAATTTATTTATAAAGGGGCTTCGACTCGTTGTTCAACAGGAGCCACCGACGCGTTGTTCCACAGGAGCTTCAGCTCATTGTTTTACAGCTGCCTGCCTCGTAGTCCCAAAGGGTCTGCAAAACCGTAGCTCAACCATTGTTAGTGAATTAGAGATAGCCATAAACTGTAGAGATTGTTAGACCAATCTCCTTGTCATTGTATACGATCCAAACAGCAGTGACTGGAGAATCCCTTATAAATCTACAGTAAGCTGCCTAACACTAATAAGCAAAATTGCCGCATTTGGAGTGAGACCAATCCACAAGAGACCCTACAGACTCCATTACATCCAGAAAAATGCTCCGTATGGAGCGGTTTTCACACTGGTGGCATCATATTACCATATTTCTTCAAAAATGAGGCCGGAGCTCGCGTTACGGTCAATGGAGATCATTACCGCACCATGATCAATAATTTTTTGTTTAAAAATATGGATGACATTGATCCGGAGGAGATGTGGTTTCAACGTGCCATTCGGCGAACGCAACCATCGACTTTTTGAAATCAAAATTTGGCGATAAGTTGATTTCGAAAAGTGGACCTGTCAATTGGCCTTCAAGGTCGTGCGATTTGACACCTCTCGATTATTTCCTGTGGGGCTACGTGAAGTCAAAACAATTGACGCCTTAAAGGCCAGCATTGTTCGTGTTATTCGTGACATACGGCCAGCTGTGCTCGAAAAAGTGGCCAAAAATTGGACGTCCAGAATGCACTTCGTCAAGAACGGCCGCGGTGCCCATATGCCCGAAATCATTTTCAAATGTTATTGTCCCGTATTGATCTTTCGAATAAAAAAAAAATTGATTAAAATTTAATTTTTTGTTTTATTTTTTAAAATTCCAAGTTCTATCGAGCTTAAAAACACACCCTTTATATGATATTATTTCCTAAGTCACCTCAAAAAGAAGACTGTGATCAAACATGTCTCGACCCCCTACCTTAGTTTTGCTATATTCGATTAATTTACGTTATATAATCATTATCGCGTCAATGTAAATTTGTTCAATCGGTCTTACTGTAGCGAGCTCCTTTCTCCATAGTTCGGACAATGAGTTGTACGTGCTCCCTATGTAATTATTAGTTGGTCCCTCGGTCGGCAGGGGCGGAAATGGGATCGCCACTGCTACTATCGGTGGTGCCCTATGAATCGACTATATCAGCTACTGATGATACACCTAGAGAGAAATGTATTTCAAGATCATGCAACGGGCAAAACCGAACACCCAAAATATCTTGAAAATTTTCACTTTCGGGGTAACCTTTCCTTAGCTTGAACTTCTCTACAAACTTATTGACATCCATTTTCCGTTCTTTTATGCCATTGGGAGCATCTCTTTGTCTTCAATCTCTAGATCTGATACCAAAATACAATCAAGACGAAGATTCTATCTGAGGAAGACATAATCGTCCCGACAACATTTACCTTTCCGAATTGTTTGTTTGCGGTAATTAACGGCCAACCAAAATAAGGTGATGCTGTCAACGCAATCAACAGATGCCGTTGGATGCCATCATTATCGTCGTCATCCACTTGAACTGGGGAATCCAAAAGGACTCAATTCCAAATGGAATTCTTGACTGAAGACTGCATTGTGGCATTAGTATTCCTTGCAGACGCTGGGCGTGTTGTGTAACCTCAGTTGACTAAAAACGATAACAAGTTGTTTATTGTGAAAACACAATCATGACAATGCAACGTTAGCACAACGAACACTGCCGTCTCCATCGAAACTATCCAAGATGCCTTGAAAACTCCCTGGATAACAAGCTGAGGAAAAAAACACAGACGCACACAAACTCTAACTGCTCCTAATCCTCCTCCACCTCCTCGACGGGAGCAAATTAAAGCCATATGTAGCAAAGGAAATAAGCTGTAAAGAAGTACCAAACATATTTTACACCTCAGTATCAGCAAAACAATTCCATGGCATCCTGTTAATAGTCGTATGGAAACAAAAGGATATTTAACATGCATACACACATATATGTATGTATGTGTGTGTCTACATGTAGATCTACATGTTGAGTTACATATATACATACTGTATATTGCAGGCCAACAAGTAGAGGCGAAATACTCAAAGGTATAATGAAACTTAAGAGGTACAAATGTGTACATGCATGGAATAGCATTAAAACAGACCACAAGGAAGAAAATGCCAAAGCTATAGATGCACAAAACAAATGATCCCAAAAACTTCCAAAGTTAGAATAAGAATACTTGGGTTTGCCCCCAAGAGGACATAAACATACTCTGTGCCATCATAAACTCCAAGCTCCAGAGCAGAACAGCGTCTCTTTCTCTCTACTTTTTGTCCCACATAACAGTTTCTAGTATACACATGGCAAGTGAATGCCGTTATCAAGGATTAGACCATATCCTTATTCTATTTCAGCAGATAAACAAAGCTCAGTGCCAAATAATTGTTTGTACAGTAAGGTAGATAGATCGTGGAGTGTCTTATCTATGCGATTTGAAATTACTGTGAAATCCTTTGAAATTATAGTTAATACGCAAGATAATGAAAGGGAAATTTCGGTTGATCTGCATTATGTATATAAAACAAATAACAATAAGTTAAAAAGTATCAGTCGGTCGCCATCATTTTTAAATTTTTATACCCTCCACCATACTATGGAGGGTATATTAACATTGTCATTCCGTTTGCAACTCCTGGAAATAATCATGTCAGACCCAACAAAGTATATATATTCTTGATCAGGTAAAATTCTAAGTCGATTTAGCGATGTCCGTCTGTCTGTCTGTCCGTCTGTCTGTTGTAATCACGCTATCTTTTGTACGAATTGAAATAGAAGGCTAAAATTTTGCACACATGTTTATTTTTTCAGCAGGCAGGTTAAGTTCGTAAATGGGCCATGTAGGTCACGTTTTCATGTAGTCCCCATATAACGGTACCTCCCGATATTCAGTATTTTGATGATTTTAGCGACACTATTCAACGAAACTGTTTCAAATTTGGTATTTGAAGTTCGAAACGGATACTACAGTCTAAGACAGAAAATTGTCTGTGCAGGTCCACGTCTTCGTATAGCCCTCATATAACGGTACCACGGATTTTAGCGACATTATTAACCGGAATTGTTTCAAATTTGGTATTCGAAGTTCGTAATGGATACCACAGCCTATGACAGAAAATTGTCTGTGCAGGTCCACGTCTCCATATAGCCCCCATATAACGGTATCGTCCAATATTCGGTATTTTGATGATTTTAGCGTCATTATTCACTAGAATTGTTTCAAATTACGTATTTAGAGTTCATAATGGGAACTTCAGTCTGTAACAGAAAATTGTCTATGTTGGTTCAGGTCTTCTCACTGCAGATATAACGGTACCTCCCTATACACGATATTTTGATGATTTTAGCTACATTATTGTCCGTTTAATTCAAGTTTAGAATTTGTATATTGTAATGGCTTATGACAAACAATGCATATGTAGGTCCACGTCGTATACACTCCAATATAACTACTATCTTCGGTATTTTTAAAATTGTAACAGAATTTTTTAAGGATTTTATTTTTTGAAAATTTTTAAATTCGTTCCAAATGATGAAGGGTATTCAAAGTTCGGCCCGGCCGAACTTACTGTTTTTTAACTTGTTTTTTTTTTTAATTTTATTGAATGAAAGCAAAAAATGTCGGAAATAGCATCAAATAATTTTAGATTTGTTCGAGTTGGTCACCTTTGTCACGAATTATGCCCTTCAAACGGCCAATGAAACCGTCACACGCTGCCCGAATGTTGCTCTGCGGTATTTTGGCCCATTCCCGGCGAAGCGCTTGCTTGAGGTGATCGACACATTGGTATTTTTTAGTTCCAACCTTGCTTTCCAAAATACTCCAGACACAAAGCTTTTGCATGCTCAAGGCTTTAATACACCCTCCAGAATATTTTCGCGATAATATTCTGATGAAACGGTCGATTAATAGGAGCGGAGAGCGACCATCGGTTGTTATGGCGGCCCACACCATCACCATGGCCGGCGCTTGAATTCTGATGGCCAACCGAAGGTGCACATTTTCAACTGACCTCTTAGGCAAGTAAACACGATCATTTTGTTTGTTTACAAACTGTTGGACAACAAATGTTTTCTCATCGGAGAAAACCAAATTCGGCAGTTCACCACTTTCGGCCAAGCGAAGCAACTCTTTAGCTCTTTTGAGTTTATTTTCTTTCTGTTGTTGCGATGTAATAATTTCAATGACTTTACCCCGAGCTCTTTTTTCAATATTTGCCGAATGGAATATTGCGACATGTTCTGCTCACGAGCCATTTTTCGGTCACTGCGACGCAAATATAAAGAAATCACACTGTCACGCTTGAGTTCCATAACGAATAACTATTTTTCTAGAAAATTCTTACCAAAATGCTTTCGTACGCTTGTAAACAATATAATGAGCTGTCACTGGAATAATTTCAACAGCTGTCGGACGAGTGGCTTGTGGATTTTCATCTCACCCTGTAGGTACATATTTTTGTATAGGCCCCACAAAACAGTATCTCCCGGTCCACCGAACTATACTGATTTTATGGTATTTTTTAGAGATTTTTTTGAGTAGTTAATTTTGATTATTCTGAAATCATTATGCCCTCAATTATGAGGTGGACAAAACTATATACCTCTCAGAACGATTTCCTAAATATTGCAAACTCCAAATTACTGGTCATATTGTTAAGCTCTCCACAATACAAAAAATTGAGATGAGTTATTACACGGGGCTATTATAATCAGTTGATATATACTTTTTAATAGATGTGCTATTTAATTTAGATTTCAAACTCTCAGACTAAAGTCTATGGCTGAAAAACTGGATCCTGCTTTTACAACACTTTAAATCGACCGGAACGTTTCAGGACATTCGGAGTCGCTCTAGCGATGTCCGCCTGTCTTTCTGGCTGGCTGGTGCGCACGATAACACTCGAAGGGTATAATAATATTTTTGTCAAACTTAGATCGATTTCGGAGATGGGCAATATCGCTCCACTCCTTCTGGCACCTCCCCCAAAAAAGATCTAAATTTTCAAAAAAAACTATTTTTTGCACAGAAAGAGAAACGATAATTCGATTTTACTCCAACTTTGTAAATCTTAACATCTGGTGTTAAGATGGAATACACCGATCCACTTCTTCTGGTACCTCCTCCGAAAAATTTCCATCAACACAAGATCTGTTATAAAGATGGTAGAGATCGGACCATTTCCTGCCCCACATAGGGTTCAAGATTTTGAAAAACAAAAAGCTCAAAGAAAGCGAAATAAGCATCCAACTCTTTTCAAATTTCACACATACAAACATTTTTGCTAACACAAGATCTGCTGTGAAGATGCTACATATCTGTGAACCCCTTCTGGTACCTAACTCACAAAGGGTCACAATTTTCCATACTTTTATCTATCATAACTTGCGAAACAAGTCAAAGATTCTTTACAACTTGCTGAATATAGGAATTTATGATTTTCCATAAATTGGATATTAATGTTCGATTTTTTTGTAATTTTGACCATACCAATATTTATACCCCACACCACATAGTGGTGAGGGTATTACGTCTTTGTGCATTTGTTTGAAATTGTTGAACATCGGTCCAAATTTAGATATAGCTCCCATATATACCTTCATCCGATTTTAGTTTTCTTGTGCACCAAATGGCTAATATCAGTCCAGTCAGTGAATTTTGCTACTTTCGACCGAATTCAGCCCAGAAGCGAGTACTTCAAATTTTGATGAAAATCGGTTCACATATAGCTATAGCTCCCATATATATGTTTCATCCGATTTGGTCTTAAAGTCCCTTACATTCGTCATATGCCCTCAACAACAAGAATATTTGATGCCGTACATGAGATACAGCACGAAAATGCCTCTACCAAAGTTTATGGACATCCGTTCAGATTTTTATATAGCTTCGATATACATCTTATCCGATTTTAGGTTCTTGTACACCATATACGTACCATTCCCGGCAAAGCGCTTGCTTGAGATGATCGACACTTTGGTATTTTTTAGTGCCAACCTTGCTTTCCAAAATACTCCAGACACAATAGTCCAACGAATTGGTACCCGGAGATTTTTGTGGCCATTGTGCGCTGGAAATGAAGCGAGGAACCGCATTCTGTGAACATTCTCGGGAGGAGCGTGCTGAGTCCTGATGAAATGTCCAAGGTCTGCGGCCAAAAATGCTTGCATGCCCAAGGCTTTAATACACCCTCCAGAATATTTTCGCGATAATATACGGCATTTATTCTGATGCCACGGTCGATTAATACGAACGGAGAGCGACCATCGGCTGTTATGGCGGCCCACACCATCACCATCACACCATCAGTTTTGGTGGCCAACCGAAGGTGCACATTTTTATCTGACTTCTTTGGCAAGTAAACATGATCATTTTGATTGTTTACAAACTTCTGGACAACTAATGTTTTCTCATCGAAGAAAACCAAATTCGGCAGTACACCACTTTCGGCCAGGCGAAGCAACTCTTTAGCTCTTTTGAGTCTATTTTCCTTCTAATGCGGTGTAAGTCCTTGCACCTTTTGGAATTTTAATGGCTTTACCCCGAGCTCATATTTCAACATTTGCCGAATGGAATATTGCGATATGTTCAGCTCAAGAGCCATTTTTCGGCCACTGCGACGCGGGTTTCGATCAAGTCGCTTTCTTACTTTTCGAACCATTTCTGCTGATGCCAGATCTGTGAATTAATATGGTTTAAAAAAATATATAACATCCCTACGGGACTTTTCTCAACCTGTTGGGAAAATCGATGGTTATAAATACATTATTCTACAATTAACTACAAATTGGTTGAAAAGTCATCTGAAGATCAACCAGTTAAGAAACCACAACTAGTTGATATTCAGATGACTTTTCAACCAATTTGTAGTTAGTTGTAGAATACTGCACATATGAACTAACTTTTTATAAACTAACTAGCTAGTCTGGTCCGCGTTGCCGGCCCGTACTTTTAATCTTTAATCCATAGTTTTTAAAGCATAATTATTTTCAGTCAGAGGTTTTAATTGAGAGGTTCAAACCTAAATAATAGATCACATCTATTAAAAAGTATACATTTACTGTTTTTTAATAGCCCTCTACCCCCCAAATTAGCCTTAACACACATTTTAAGTCAGATCGATTCGAAAATATAATCAAAAAAATTTCCGCGAAGCTAAGATGCCAAATAAGGATAAAATCAATTGAAAAATGGGACCAAGTCGCTGGAAATAGCTGAAATCAGCGGATACCTCCATATAAGGGTTATACCAAATCAATGGTCTATTCTTATAATTAGTTAAAAGAAAAGTGTTGTTCTTCCTAAAATCTCAAATTACCAAAATTTTGTGGAATTTGAAAGGGGCTACTTCATTTGAGGGACTACATCAATTTAGACCGACCTGATACATACTTTGTACCACTGATTCTACATGAAACCCCTAGGACTGTATCAAATTTAAAACTCTATCGTAACTTTTGCGAAACTCTAAAAACGTTTAACCCGAAACCCCTTTTTGGGATTTTAATCTACCAACCAAACAATTTTCCAAGTGTAATTTCCCGCAGGGTAAATGCTGACGATAGTGCATAATATGCGTATAACGTTGCATGTGAGTTAAGGTTACTATTTATTAAGGTTTCGGGAGAATTTTCCGATGATATGAATCCTTTTCTTACTAAATTTTCAATTTGCTCCACTATTTTGTATAGTTCGCATATAGCAGTGGTATTTGGTATTTCACTGATTGCAGTCCCAATGAATTTTGCATTTTAAGTTCTCATTGGATGGATTATTTCCATGTCTAGTCAATTTCTTGCAGTTTTGGACTTCAGAATCGATAGTAATTCCTAAATTGAAATCCTGGCAATATGACTTTTATTGACCTATCATAAATAAAGTTTCATCGATTTATAAAAATTAGGGACCACATAAAGTATGTTAAAAAATTGAAATCTTTGTTGATTATGTCCGTGAGCCTCTTCATTCGCCATCTGTAATTACGATTTTTGGTGACCTCTAATTTAATATGCGTCTTTCAAACTTTGCGTTCGTTGAAATCGCAATAAAGGCGAAATATTTAGGTTAATCTTTAAACTACAATATTCCTAGGAAGTTAGAATATATCAGTTTCGTTTAGGTATAATAATACCACTAAAAATTCGTCCTTTTGCATGTTTTTGTTGCAATTTCCACCGAATTATCTGTAACTTGACATTTAAAGTTTTCGGTATTGTGAAATCAATGCCAGAAATAACTGGCTACTATTTGCATAGCCTGAATTTAAAAGTACGTTGAAGTTTTTAATGTTTTGATGTTTTGAAAAGTATATTTTAGTCAAAATTGAAAATTTTGGTTTGACAACCATATAACGGCATGTATAGAAAATATGGAATTTTAAATTCCAAAAGGCATTTTGAAACAATTCTACACAAAACTCCATATCAAAATAGTAAAGTCAATTTATCCGCGATTTTTATAGAGGCTTTTCTTAACATTTTCTTTCATGAAAACGTTTCCACTCTAATTACAAATAACCAAAAGAAAAATTGAGTCAAATCGGCCCAGCCGTTCTCAACTAATGTGTTACTAAACTTTTTTTAAATTTTTACATATGGATTTAAAGAAGTAGGTATGGGCAATTCCTCTGACCCCAAAGATACCTAGGGTTGGAGGAAGAGTCAAGATTACGGAACAGATATCTTCATGGTTTTGGCAAATATTAGGATTTTAGGTAAATCAAAAAAATGGGCGTAAAATTGGGCGTGGGCGCTTTTTCTTTGAATAAAAACCTAACTCGGGGTAGAACGAATAATTAAAAATAATTATCCATATCAATATATACAGATTAAAAAGTAGACGTGGTCAGTTCCCCAGCGGTCAAATAAATACCTAGGACTAGATGGAAGGTCAACAGTATCTCGTATAATAATTTTCAAGCCGATATCTTCATTATTTGGAAAATATAAGGATTTTAGATGAATCGAAATAGTGGGCGTAAAAGTAGGCGTGGTCAATATTTTTTTCTTTAAAAACCTAACTCAGGGTATGACGAACGTTTGTACAAAAAAATTATACAAATCAATACAGCCGTTCTCAACTGATTCCATTACCAACGAACAACAAATGATTTTTATATATATTGACTAAGACTATAAGTTGGTTGTAAAATCATCTGGAAGTCAACCAATTTGAATGAAAAAAACTCATCCCCATGTTAAAATAAGGAAATAAATCAAAAAATAACTAGTTGTGTTTTTTTAACTAATTTAAGTTAGTTTAAAACCAATTTATTTCCCCGCTGGGTATGAATAAAGGAATAAAACTACGGGCGGCAACGCGGGCCGTACCAGTTGGTATCTTTCATATATACGTATTTCATCCCCAAAGGCCTTTCAATATATAACAATACTTTTCAGTACAAGATATTAGATACATTCTAGAAATACCCTTGTCAATTTTTTTTTATCGAAAAGGTTTCAGATTTGGATATAGCTTTCAAATATAATTCCCTATAAGTTTATGTAAACGACGGTACGTTTGTTTAATTATGCTGATTTTCGATAGAAAAAAGTCTGATAAATATTTACCAAATGGGTTTCCCATTGACCCAGATTCTCCTTTGTAATGTGTGGTTCGCTCCAACCTAATGTTATGCAATATTTCTGTACTATTTTTAAAAGTTGGAAAAAGTGTAATTACCCTACACACAATACTGTTGGCTGCTTGTTAATATAGAATTAAATAAATATAAAATGATACAGTTCTAGGTTGGATATTTGCACTTTACACAATATAAAGTTGATATAAATTCAATTCATACTCTTCCGTTTCGGGTATGTATACATCAGTTTTATTTGTTTTTTTTTTAGAACTGAGATTTTTAAATGGTTTATAGTAACTTGCTGCACATTAAGCATCGCGTATGAAGCGGTTCGTTTTTTTCATCTTTCGACAAGAAAATGCACTATTACATGTTGAACCGGCGTAATATTCAATATTTGAAAAATAAAAATCATTAAAAATTATTATGAATGGGAAATAAAACATATGTCACAATCAAACTTTCGAATGATAAATTCATTATGACAGCAGGAAATCGAATTAAAGAGAAACAAGCATCGACAAATTCATGAGGCCCGGACCCACATATGCACATCATAACATAAAACAATAATCCCCGAGAAGATTACAGACACAACGATGGCAACTACAACAAGTGACCAACATCATTTTGGCCAAAACAAAATGACCAAGTAAGAAAAACGGGTCCTACACTTGTGACCGTCGAGGAGAAACGGAGAACAAATCCACCTCATCAATAGGATTAAAAATAAATCCAGCATGCACGGAGACATTCACATCCACACACACATACAGAGCCACTTGCATGCCTATTCAAATCCATGGAGCTGCATTTACACACATCCATACACACGGACTCGTAATAGCATTCCCATGAACTGGCGACTGACTACTCCATGTATTCCATTGTGTTTTTGCCTTTCCGGCACTTTACCCTTACATTGCCAACATCAATTGGACATAAATGACGATGGCATGTGGACAACTTTTGGCTAGTGAGCAATTACAAAATCCATGGAGGTCCACAAGTTCTGCCACCCCAACTCGACTCAGCTCTCCTGTCGAAACCGCAATCATCACTCATAAAACGGAAGTGTGCTCGTAATGTTTGAATATGCGTGTATTATGTATGACCATGTCTGTAGATGAGTGAGTGAGTTAGTGTGTGGGTGGGTCGGTGGTATGTGTGTATGTGTGTGCCTGGTTGAGCGTGTATGCAGATGTGTATCGATGAAACATAAGTACATGTTATCCTGTTGTTTACTCAAAACCAATAATACCACCAACACTACAATAACAGAGACCAATGATAACAATAACAACAGCACCAACAATTTTGCATTGTCTTATTGCATTGTTGATGAAGCTGCTGCTCCTGCTGCTCTACTTGGTGTTGTTGTTGTTGTCGTTGTTGCTACTGTTATCTTTAGACACACTTCTCTATTCACAATCGATCATTGTATTTCCTGCACTGTAACATGATGTAAGTGCTACGCACCGGAAGGAGGTAATCAAAAGCGTATTAGGTTGACAATATGAATTTTGAAATTTCCTTTTTTTGTTCTCTCGAACTTGAGAAGCAACACCACCAATGGCGTTTACGCGAGGCATTAAAATTGCCATAAATCAGGGAAATAAAGTTAGGGAATTTTAATGTTGAATTTGAAGAGCATTGAAATTAAATACAAAAAAAAGATGCAAGTCGGGATGGAGATTGGTGTCGGTTATCATATCTACAGAGATTCCCGTAACGAAAACACACTGTGTGTTGGGAATTGGTGTAAAATAAATAATATTAATCTAAATTTAACATCGAAAGATATATTTTAATCTAAATTAATTTTCGCCAAATTTGAGAGGGCATCATTCTTCGGAGTACAAATTATACTGTGGTAGGGCTTAAATATGAAATCGGATGAAACATATGAATATCTAAACCGATTCTGTCAAAACTGACAGAGATTGTTCTAGTCGGAAATTAATCATACGGTTCAAAATTCTACAATGTTCGTTGATCATCTACATCAAATGACAGGGAAATAACTATGGAAGCAGAGATATCTCTAGATCAGGCTGTAGGCATATCTTCCGGAAGACTTCAATAACATATCGGATGAAACATCATACATTTTTGAACCAGTTTTCAGCAAATATTCCTAACTTACTTCTAGGATCAATATTATTACGCATTTGCCACACAATAAGCATTAATTCGTAAAAAATTATATGGGTGAGATAAAAAATGGAAAAAAGTTAAAAATCAAAAATTTCCCTTTTTTTTGATTTTATAAAAAGAATGAAAGCAAAAAATGTCGGAAATAGCATCAAATTTTAGAACAAGTAAGCAAAGGCTACAGTCGAGCGGGGCCGACCGTTGAATACCCTACAACACTATAATAAACCATACAGTTTATATAGGCGAAATACTCGACAGAATTTCACAAAATATTGTGACAAATAATAAAAGAAAACCATCAGGTTTCGTTCTCTAATTTTCGAATAATAGCAACTTAAACTAATTTCATTTCCAATTTAATGGTAGATGTTGCACGTAAATGGTCTTCCTAGATCTGGAACCAATATTTCCCAAAGACCTATAATCTCTCAGAAGTGGCAAAAAATTAACATTTATTATTGGTTTTTGACTGAAACGCATCTATATGAGATACAGACATTTGACTATATTCTTCAACAAATCAGCGTTAACGAAATAGTCAGAAGTGCGTCTTTCCTGTATTTGTGAATTCTCCAAAAAGTCACTGGAATGGACATTTTCGTATTTTGTCTATAAAAGTTGGCAAACTCCTTCACACATTGAATATTTTTCGAAGGCCATCCGAAATTGCTTGGCTTTTGCAATGTGAGGTAACCCCCATTCAAATGTGCGTGAGGATTGGGCGATAATTACGACCTGCCGACAATTTTGCAGTTTTTTGGTCCATTTCAACCCCTAAATATATAGCGATCATCTCCAAAAAAAGTAGGCTTCTATTCTGACCCTCATCTTATCCCCATGCAAAATTTCGTAAGGATCGGGCCATAAATGAGATCTGTATATGATATCCTGATATCCTAACTACTTAGTTTTGTTAGCTGTAGAAATATTACCAAATGTTTAATTCAAAATGAAAATATGCCAAAAATATGACAAAATTGAAAAAATATGAGAAAATTTTACAAAATCAATATTTTTATCTTAGAGAGATACTTTTATGCGATTTTTTTAGACGTTTTTTCTTTCCTGCCAAGAGGCCATTCTGAATTAATGAGAACTGTCGAAATCAGTTCAGCCGTTCTCGACATATAAGAGATGTTTCAAGCATATCTTCTTTGATAGACATATATATCGCACATATTTTGCTATATATCAGATTTGTTGGATAATAACATCAATGTAAAGTCAGAAGTAACCTTGTGATGGCTTTGTGATTTCGCCGGGATTTAAAATATTCACGGTTTAATGAAAAATTTTAATTTTTTTCAACACAAAAGATATGGCCTATTTTACCCGCTAAATATTATCCGATAACCACCCAAATTAGTAGGCTTCTTCCCCGCCCTAAACTCTAGCTACATGCGAAATTTCGCGTCGATTGGTCCATAATTGCGACCTGTATAGCTACTGCAAAATCCGACATTTTTTCAGTAATTGGTCCATTTCAACCCCTAAACATTTGGTGATCATCTCCAAAAGCAATGGGGTTCTATTCTGGTCCAAGCCCCACCTACATTCTAAATTTCGTGAAGATCGGGCCATAATTGCGACCTGTAGAGTGATTACAAATTAACATGGACAGACGGACAGACGGACGGACGGACATACATAGCTAGATCGACTCAGCTCGGCGATCTAGGAAGATCCATATATACTTTCCTATATGGGAAATCAATATTTCGAGGTGTTACATAATTTTTGGCCCAATCAATTTGGCCCCAACACATAGTGTTGTAGGGTATAATAAATTCAGATTTGTTAGAATTTGTCACCTTTGGAAAGAATGAAACCGTCACACGCTGCCCGAATGTTGTTCTGCCGTATTTTGGTCCATTCCCGGCGAAGCGCTGGCTTGAGGTGATCGACACTTTGGTATTTTTTGGTGCCAAACTTGCTTTCCAAAATACTCCAGATACAATAGTCCAACGGATTGGAGATTTTGGTGGCCATTGTGCGCTGGAAATGAAGCGAGGAACCTCATTTTGTAACCATTCTTTGGTGGCGCGTGCTTAGTGCGGTGGTGCTGAGTCCTGTTGAAATGTCCAAGGTCTGCGGCCAAAATGTTTGCGTGTCCAAGGCTTTAATACATGTTAATTTGTAATTGCTCTTCAGGTCGCAATTATGGTCCGATCTTCACAAAATTGAGAATGGAGATGGGGCTAGTCCAGAATAGAAGCCTTTGGAGATGATCGCATAATAGTTAGGAGTTGAAATGGACCAAAAAACGGAACATTTTCCTGATTTTTCAGTTGCTCTACAGGTCGCAATTATAGACCAATCGACGGAAGTTAGCATGGAGCTAGAGCTTAGGGCTGGGCAGAAGTCTTCCAATTTTGATGGTCATCATGTAATATTTAGTGGGTAAAATAGACCATAACATTTGTGTTAAATAAAAGTCAAAATTTCCATTAAACCGCAAATATTTTTAATCCCGGCAAAATCACAAATAGACGAACAAGTCAATTCTGACCGTTACGTAGATGTCGATAGTAAATATATCGGATATATATAGCGAAATATATACAATGTATATATACAAAGGCTAACATCCCCTAGCTATAATGCTTATATCTTAAGAATATCTGGACCGATTTTGACAAATCTCGACGATTCATAAAAAAATTAAATCTAAAAAAGCGCAAAAAAGATGCCAATAATGACGTTAATATAGTTTTTGTAGTATTTTGTGACATTTTTTTGTGATATTATCTATCGCAATTTGACTTATAATATTGAAGTATACATTTTTAATATTTTGTCATCTTACAACACAGGTTGGGGTTATTATATGCAGATTGCAATTATTGTCCGATCCTCACGAAAATTTACACAAGATGTCCGCATTATATTTAGGGGTTGAAATGGACCAACAACTAAAAACCAAAGGACACGAAATCTGGCATGAAGTTAGAGTTTAGGACAGCGGGTTGAATGGACTTTTCTGTGAAAAAATACCAACATCTCCATTCTACCGAAACCCTGAAAATAATTTACAGGCGAAATCCAATACACGCCAAAGACGAACTTCTAGCTTTTTTATGCTGATTTGGTTGACGAATATAGCCAAATATCGTAGACAAGCAAAACATATAGATAAGTCTAAATTTGGAGACAGACATCAAGAGGCCCCTCGATTTTGAAGATGATCGCAAAAGATTTAGGGGTTCAAAACATATTGTGGTGTTGTAGGGTATCACATAGTCGGCCCCGAACGACCATAGCCTTTGCTTACTTGTTTTATATTAGCATGGTTCTGTCATGATTTGTTTTCGATAGTATAGCCAAAAACCATTTTCTCAGAATGAATTTTGTCTAGTCTTTACCATTTTAGTTCATTGCAAAACTATTCGTTTCGATTTTGTGACATGTCTGTATATTTTATGAGAATTACATTGTGCGACAAAATTAATTTTTTCAATAATTACAGGGAAAATACAGTAGTTTATGAAAATAAATCTTAAAATTAGTGGCATTAAAAATATTGTGGTGATATAAGCTATGAAGATCAACCAGAAGCATTTCAAGCGGTACCAATGTATCCAGAAGTAGTCACAGTTTGTGTACGGTTTATGGGCTAGTGATATAATTGGACCATACTTCTTCAAAGATGGTGTGAATCGTAACGTAACTGAATGTTGATCACTTCCGAGTGACATCGGAATTTTCTTGCTCAACATGCAAGAGAATGGTTTGGACGACATTTGGTTTCAACGACATGGTCTTTATATAGCCCCATATATCGGTTCCTCTTAATACTTGGTATTTTATTGATTTTAGCCACATATTTCACAGTAATTGTTTCAAATTTGATATTTGGTGCTCAAAAAAGACATCATCTTCTCTGACAGGAAATAATCGCTAAAGGTGTAACAACCGATATTCTGTATTTTCAGAATTTTCAAATTGGACATTTGAAGTTTGTTATGCGTACCAATTCCTATGACAGAACAATACCTACACAGATCAACATCTTCGTATATACCTTTCTATATTTAGTGCTATTCCGCTTTAGGATATATCAACGGATTTATCCTCAAATTGGTATTTTACATCGCCTATTCTGGCAGATAACTGATTATACAGGTTTCCCGATATTTGATATTTAATAATTTTTTTCAACGGGGTTACATCGGGGTAAATGTTTGTACGTTTCATTGATTGTTTGTTTGTAATTTATGGCCTCAAAAACCACTGAACAGCTTTTCCTAAAAATTTCCAGACATATTATAGCATCGTTAAAAGCAACAAAGGTCATATAAAATTTTGAAATTCCTCTGGGAACTGTAGTTAAAGCATCAGAATCGCAGGGACCTCCACAAAATATTAATGCACCAAACACAATGTGTATCTCCAACTTCAGCGAAATTTGGAATCTGTAACCGAATTTGGCACAAAAATTAATTTTGAATTTTCCAAATTATATTGAAATTGGCTCCGATTTGAATATAGCATCTATATATATTTTTAGACAGATTTCATATATTTATGCACCAAACACAATATATATGTCCAATTCTAACAAAATTCTAAATTAGTAATAAAATTTGACACAAAAATGAATTTGCCAAATTTATCACGGTCATGGTCGAGTAGACCGAGCGACTGGTTTGTTTACGCTCCTGAAGGAAAAACAATATTGTATATCCTAAAACATTACAACAAATACGTTTTTTAAATTCTTGTATTTGTGACAGTGACAGCTCATTATATTGTTTATAAGCGTACAATAGCATTTTGGTTAGAATTTTTCTGAAAAAAAGTTAATAGTGATAGAATTCAGGTGATTTAGTGTGATTTCTTTATATTTGGCTGGAAAACCACAAGTGGCTATCGTTAGACCACTCCAGCATTTATATGTGAATAAATCTTTTGTGTCTCGTACTATCGCTCGTTACCGTGATACTGGTCGCGTAGCCCGACGTCAAGGAAGTGGACGGAAGAAAGCAGCCACATCAGCAAAAATGGTTCGAAATAAAGAAGCGACTTGATAGAAACCCGCGTCGCAGTGACCGAAAAAAGTGCAAGAGCTTACATCGCAACAGAAAGAAAATATACTCAAAGCTAAAGAGTTGCTTCGCTTGGCCGACAGTGGTGAACTACCGAATTTTGTTTTATCCGATGAGAAAACATTCGTTGTCCAGCAGTTTGTAAACAACCCAAATAATCGTGTTTACTTGCCAAAGAGTTCAGCTGAAAATGTGCACCTTCGGTTGACCACCAGAACTCAAGCGCCGGCCATGGTGATGGTGTGGGCAGCAATAACAGCCGATGGTCGCTCTCCGCTCGTATTAATCGACCACGGCATCAGAATACCCTTTTTGAGGGACGTTCCAAAAGATTGGACATACTTAGCAGGCTACAAGTATTGTTTGTTTATTTGTGCAAGATCAAATGTTGTCTAAAATCATTTAAAACATTTAAAAACATTTTACTATAGTTTACTATAGTATTCAAAATGTTTACCGTTTTGGGTGCAGGTATGAACCTCAGTCTACCAGGGACCAAGTTTGAACTATATCAGTACTCGATTCATTTTATATTCATTTTTTCCAATTTTCAGTTAGTATTATTCATTGTGAGATACCAAAAATATCAATAAACTAGCTACAATTATTACTTTTTTGTGTGAAGCTTTAAATGTCTAAGCCTCTTTTTTAAAAAACAAGTTCACTTGCAAGATTATTTAATTTTGTCCCTAATAAGGTAATTAATTTATAAATGAAATAATTTGATTTGCAGCACGAGAAGACGAAGCTAGTTTAACAGTGTCGGTTAATTGTATTTGGTTTTTTTATACCCTACAACACTATGTGTTGGGGGTATTATAAGTTTGATTGGGCCAAAAATTATGTAACACCTCGAAATATTGATTTCCCATATAGGAAAGTATATATGGATCTTCCTAGCTCGCCGAGCTGAGTCGATCTAGCTATGTATGTCCGTCCGTCCGTCTGTCCGTCTGTCCATGTTAATTTGTAATCACTCTACAGGTCGCAATTATGGCCCGATCTTCACGAAATTTAGAATGTAGGTGGGGCTTGGACCAGAATAGAACCCCATTGCTTTTGGAGATGATCACCAAATGTTTAGGGGTTGAAATGGACCAATTACTGAAAAATGTCGGATTTTGCAGTAGCTATACAGGTCGCAATTATGGACCAATCGACGCGAAATTTCGCATGTAGCTAGAGTTTAGGGCGGGGAAGAAGCCTACTAATTTGGGTGGTTATCGGATAATATTTAGCGGGTAAAATAGGCCATATCTTTTGTGTTGAAAAAAATCAAAATTTTTCATTAAACCGTGAATATTTTAAATCCCGGCGAAATCACAAAGCCATCACAAGGTTACTTCTGACTTTACATTGATGTTATTATCCAACAAATCTGATATATAGCAAAATATGTGCGATATATATGTCTATCAAAGAAGATATGCTTGAAACATCTCTTATATGTCGAGAACGGCTGAACTGATTTCGACAGTTCTCATTAATTCAGAATGGCCTCTTGGCAGGAAAGAAAAAACGTCTAAAAAAATCGCATAAAAGTATCTCTCTAAGATGAAAATATTGATTTCGTAAAATTTTCTCATATTTTTTCAATTTTGTCATATTTTTGGCATATTTTCATTTTGAATTAAACATTTGGTAATATTTCTACAGCTAACAAAACTAAGTAGTTAGGATATCAGGATATCATATACAGATCTCATTTATGGCCCGATCCTTACGAAATTTTGCATGGGGATAAGATGAGGGTCAGAATAGAAGCCTACTTTTTTTGGAGATGATCGCTATATATTTAGGGGTTGAAATGGACCAAAAAACTGCAAAATTGTCGGCAGGTCGTAATTATCGCCCAATCCTCACGCACATTTGAATGGGGGTTACCTCACATTGCAAAAGCCAAGCAATTTCGGATGGCCTTCGAAAAATATTCAATGTGTGAAGGAGTTTGCCAACTTTTATAGACAAAATACGAAAATGTCCATTCCAGTGACTTTTTGGAGAATTCACAAATACAGGAAAGACGCACTTCTGACTATTTCGTTAACGCTGATTTCGCTGAAGAATATAGTCAAATGTCTGTATCTCATGTAGATGAGTTTCAGTCAAAAACCAATAATAAATGTTAATCTTTTGCCACTTCTGAGACTGATTTTGGTCTTTGGGAAATATTGGTTCCAGATCTAGGAAGACCATTTACGTGCAACATCTACCATTAAATTGGAAATGAAATTAGTTTAAGTTGCTATTATTCGAAAATTAGAGAACGAAACCTGATGGTTTTCTTTTATTATTTGTCACAATATTTTGTGAAATTCTGTCGAGTATTTCGCCTATATAAACTGTATGGTTTATTATAGTGTTGTAGGGTATTCAACGGTCAGCCCCGCTCGACTGTAGCCTTTGCTTACTTGTTTTTATTTATTTTGAATGGGAATCACACATTAAAAACACAAAACAGCACCAGTATCTCACTTCTAACATTCCTTTAGTTGATTGTGGTTGTTGAGTCAGTTGGTGAGTTTTTTGTACTTGGTCCCGTTTTCTATATAGAGAAATTTATTTTACTTGCACATTTCTTATTTACAACATAAAATCTTCAAAAATGGCATATTTAGCAAACGTTCGTTCCGTTCGTTAGCCCAATGAAGAAAAAGAAATTTTGGTATTTACAATCAAATAAAAATCATTTGTATTATTGTTTAACTTTCATCAGAACCTTTTAAATGGTTCGCAGTTCTTTAAGACCACAGAAAAAAATCTCCAATCAGAATTTCATACATTGGATAAATGAAAGTGTTGGCGAAAGAAAGAGTAGTGCATTGACTGCGCTCTTTGGCCATAGCTCCATTGTTGGACTAAGTAAACAATAATATTTTCTATGTAAAATTCAAACATCACGTTTCACTGCAGTATTGGGTGACAGACGGATATGTCGAATTGGCAGGCGGAATCCTGTTTAATTCAATGGAGGTAATAAATGTATGTATGTGTGTACGTTTTGATACTGTGACACTTCAAGTGTAAAGACACAGCATATTCGCCATATACATAAGTATAGGTATTTTTGAAGAATTTTTGGGGAGGCTATTATTTAGTTGAGTTTAAACAGTTGTTTTCTAAATTTATAACTGATTAATTTATATGGATATATTGTAAATTATTTAGCTGAATTTTCGAAAAGAAAACAGTAAACAGTTTTAAATAAAACTCCATTAATTTCTAACAAATTATAAAGCCGACAGGTTGATAAAAATAAATTCTACAAAAATATGAAAACATAAACAAATTAAATATTGACAACATATATACGAGGGCAGTTCAGAAACTTTTTAGCCTAGCACAAAAGCGCGGTATAAACAGAAAAAATTAAGTGTTGTGGAAACTTCCATCTCTGTTATGAACACATGTTAAATTCTGTTTCACAGAAATTGTAGCCAAAGTGCATGATATGGTGTTTAATGATCGACGAATAAAAGTACGTGAAATTGCTAATATCATGGGCATCTCAAATGGTCAAGTCCATTTAATTTTATATAAAGAACATTCTGCAAGAAGGGTGCCGCATTTGTTAACAGTCGATCCGAAACGCATAAGAATGAACATTTCTCAAGCTTGTTTGGATCGTTTTAAGCGAGATAAAAGCGTCGCCACTATACTCAAAAGACAAAAGAACAATCCAACCAATAGACTGAAGCTGGAGGATATTCCCCAAAGAAGGTAAAAACAATTCAATTGGCTAATAAGGTTATGGCGACGTTTTTTTTTTTTTTTTTTTGGGACCTCAAAGGTATTCTATTGATTGACTATCTGCAAAAGGGTAAAAGAATAAATTCAAATTACTATTGCAACCTTTTGAATCAATTAAATGTACAAATTTAAAAAAACTTCCTGGCTTGCAACACAAAAAAATAATTTTTCATCAAGACAACGCACCAGCGCACAATAGTGTTTTTTTAGCAATGGCTAAAATTAAAGAATTAAGGAATGAGTTGCTTGACCAACCACCTTATTCTCCTGCTTTAGCTCCCAGTGACTTTTGCTTGTTTCTAAATCTAAAAAATTCCTTGTTGGCAGCCATTTTACCTCAAATGAAGATACAATAACAGTTGTAAACCACTATTTTGAAGACCTTGAGGAAAACTATTTTCTTTTTTATCACGCGATAGAACTGCTAGAAAAGCGTTGGACTAAAAGTATTGAAATTTCGGGAGATTATGTTGAGAAATGAAAATATTTTTGAAAAACTAACTATTCTCTTTCATTTATAGGCTAAGAAGTTTCCGAACCGCCCTCTTTCATACATTTATCACCTGTCGGAAATTTTATTTTTGCTATAATAATCTAGGATCTAATACAGGCAGATGCTTCAACACTTGGAATATGTCAATATTTTTATAATGTTTATTTCAAAAATAAGTAGATTTTTATACGTACACTAATCAATGTTCTAAACAATTTTTATAAATTACTAGCTGAAGCCGGTGCGCTTTGCTGCCCCTTCAACAGTATATGGTTTATGTTTAAAAAAAATAAATTGTTCAATTAAAAAAAAAACATTGTAATACTTTAATGCGTAAATAAACAAATAGCTCGGTCTACCAACGCGTGAACATGATGGGAACAGCTGACCATGAGAAAAGTAGGAAAATACCATGCATACACGAAGGGTTTGTCCTTCGGAGTTATTAATTTCATAGCCAAGCGTACAGGAAAATGCAATCTTTTGAAGTTGAGTGGTATGTCCGTTGCAATTAGTGAATTCGAGGTAGTAACATACTTCCCCGTAATAATCGTATTCTCAATTAAATTGATGGGGTCTCCAACGCACAATTTAAATGATAAAAAAAATAATTGCCATCTTTCGGTAATGGGTGTAAGAGAGTAATTTTCTTTGACTATTCTGAAATCATTTTGCCCTCAATGATAAGGTGGACAAAACTAAATTGGAAATACAAATTCCAAATTACAGCTCTTTTTTTTTTTCGAACGTTCCCACGCCTCACATTCCCACCCCTGCCGACCGAGGGGGCGACCTCCCTTTACGGAGGGATCGCGTACACATCATGATCCGCATCATAATGGGAATTCAGTAGGAAACTGAAAACCAGCTACAGAATCTAATTCATCAGCTAGTTTGTCAAATAATAAAACATGTAATAACTTCTAAACTCATACAAAAATCTACATTACAATACACAGAATTAAAGTCAACACACATTTTATTAAGAGGTTCGCCCATTGAATAATTCGTGCGGTGAAAATCAGTATATAATAATTGGTAGTATCTACTAGATCTAAAAGGAACATTAATTCTAATAGATGAGATTAGGAAATCTGAAGGTATATAACCATTTAATATTTCTAGTACAAACATGGAGTTCAACATAATACGTCTGCTTTTAAGTGTAGGCAATCTAATTAATTTTAGCCTGCTAGCATAAGAAGGCAAAACAAAATCACTATTCCAATGTAAACCTCGTAAGGCAAATAGCAGAAATTGTTTTTGCACGGATTCTATTTTATCTGAATATATTGCATATTGAGGATCCCATACAACAGAACCATATTCCAATATAGGTCTAACAAGAGACGTAAATAACTGTTTTGTTATATATGGATCAGAAAATTCTTTGGCCCACCGTTTAACAAAACCTAAAACACCATTTGCTTTATTTACCATTGTTATTACATGGCTATTAAAATTTAATTTTGGATCCATCAAGTGGCCTAGATCGACAAATGAATCTACAGTTGATAATGAATGGCCGTCAATATTATATTGTAATATCAGAGAAGAAGATCTGGAGAAGCACATATGCTTACATTTGCTTAAATTAAACTCCATACAATTTAACTTGCACCATTTAAAAAGGCTATCTAAATCGTTTTGAAGTAAACTGGCTCGTTTATCACAGTTATGGGAAATGAATAATTTAACATCATCTGCGTACATTAACAATTTCGAGTAATTTATGGAATTAGGTAAATCGTTGATAAATAAAAGAAAGAGGACCGGTCCAAGGTGACTTCCTTGCGGAACACCCGATGGAACGTTAATTGTTTTGGATAGATACCCTTCAAACAAAACTAGTTGTGATCTATCTTTTAAGTAAGATGATATCCATTTGACTAAGTTTGTGTTGAAACCCATATAATTTAATTTATATATTAGGAGTTCATGGTTAACCCTATCAAAAGCTTTACTAAAATCAGTATAAATTGTATCAGTTTGTTTACGCTGAACAAATCCTTTTATTACTGTTGACGTAAATTGTATAAGATTTGTTGTAGTTGAAAGACCACTACGAAAACCATGCTGATATGGACTCAATATAGATTGAATTTTCTGTGAAATTACTGCAGTAGTTAATTTTTCAAACAATTTTTGTATGGCACTTAATTTTGCAATTCCTCTATAATTTGACACATTAGTAAGACTACCAGACTTATGTAAGGGTATAATATAAGATTTTTTTCCAGAAAGTAGGAAAGTGACCAAATTTCAGTGAATAATTAAACAATATAGTTAACGGAAGTGCTAATGTTTCTGAACAATATTTAAGAATTATATTAGGTATGCCATCCGGTCCTGGACATTTAATCGATTTTAAACTATGCAGACTATTGTACACATCCTGACGTTGTAGAAAAGGCATACAAATTTGATCAGCCTGTGATAACTTATAAGGATACGAATCTTTAATTTGGCAAGATGTACTGGAATAGGTTGTGGCAAAAAAAATCTGCGAAACATTCAGCAATATCTGTGCCTGTGACAAATTCTTTATTGGTATATTTCAATACTGAGGGCTTTGAGGAAACTTTTCGTTTTAGATTAACAAAATCATAAAAAGATTTAGGATTGGATTTAAAATTATTTTTAATCTTGTCTAGGTAAAGATTATACAATCTACGAGACTCTAAAGTATATTTAGATCTAGCAACAGAGTAATTAGTGTAGTCTATTGTTAAGCCTGATTTTTTATATTTACGAAAAAGCTTATTTTTAGAGTTTTTTAAACTTGATAACTCAGAGGTTATCCATGGATATTTATTTGAATTTTTAACTCTAGTGGTTGGAACACATTCCAGTTTAAATCTATTTAAAATATCATAAAATTTATCAATTACATATTCTAAATCTTTATGGCTGTTACACAGGCACACAGAAGCCCAATTTACGGAGGAAATGAGGGTATTAAATTTTCGAAAATTAGTTTTTTTGTAATTAAGGACAGTTTTAAATGAGTCGGACTGACTTTCTTCAATTACATAACTGTGAGTCATGGAGATATATAAAGTTGGATGGTATATATCTTCAGGAGTGCATATTGGAGGAATTCTGAATATATCAAAATGCTGTGTTATATTTACAAACGCCAAATCAAGAATTTTGCCGAGGGAATTTTTCACACTGTTTATTTGATAAAGATTTAAGTCACACAAACTATTTATAACATCAAATGTATACTGGGTACTGTTCATTTCGGATGGCAAAGGAATAAAAGCTTCAGAATCTGGCATTGGAAGCCACCTAATGGCATATTAAAATCACCAAGGATCAGAATGCGATCGGAATCTTTCATTTTTTCAGTGATTAAATTTATTGCTGATAAATGATGATTATAAATGTCAAGTGAAGATGAAGGGGGAATATAAGAGCAAGTTACAAATAATTTAGATATGCCCAATTCAATGGAAACACCAACAAATTCTATATCAAGAAAATCATTTAGATCAATTAAATTAGTGGTATATTTGGTATCAACTGCAATAAGGACGCCACCACCTTTTTTACAAACACGATCTTTTCTAAATATTTGATATTTTGAACATAAAATTTCACTATTTAATATAGATGTTTTTAACCAAGTTTCGGAGAAAACCAATACATTATAATTGAAACCAATGCTATCAGTATATAAACTGGTTAATTTTGTATTAAGCCCCCTTACATTCTGATAGCAAATAGAAAATGAGTCATTTAGTTTTTTGGCACCGAATCTGGTCTAAGAGGCAAATGAGCTAAATTATCGAATCTCTCCACAAATTCTTTAATAAATGCCCTAGCAGGCCAAAATGCTTTTAAAATCAACTGTACAAAAATATTTTCAGGCACAACGATTTTGAAAGAAGATCTACTTTCAGAAAATGCAGATCGGAGCTTATAGCATCTCAAAAAGTAATCTCCCTCAATTTTTGATTTTATATAATACATTATGTCATCGGCCGTTGTTTCTGGCGCAAACCTTATTGCAAATATCATTTTCATGGCGGGAGCCATAGATAATGATCTTTGGACAGGTTGAGTTTTGCCAGTAGCAGTCTCGGGACGATCACTAGTGATAAGTGAAGGAAGTGATAATTCCTGTATGTTACGAGTAGATTGGGAGGTTTTCTTAGAAACCTCACTGTCAATACTCATAACTTCAGGATTATTTACCCCTTTACCTATAACACTGTAATCTACCGGAACTGGGTGTGTAACAACACTGGCATACGACTGTTCACGTCCAGTCTCAGTTGTTTCAGTGATATTAACTGAAACCGGTTGTGGAACAGTGTTCTCCACAGAAACTATTGCTTTGCGACTAGGCATTCCCTTAGTTGGTGCCTTTTTCGCAGCCCTTTAGCGTTTCTGGCCAGAAACTGACGGTGACGACACAAACTCATCTAATTCTTGGTATTTCTCAAACAATGTAGAGAAATTCTCGAATCGGAGTGATAGTGAGGAAAAATCTTTTTTCATCGATGTCAATTCCGACTGCAAATCCTTTACAAAATTATAAAAGTCTGCAGAGAGTTTCCTACATTGCACACAACACCAACGAACACCAACATCGGAGTGATAGTGAGGAAAAATCTTTTTTCATCGATGTCAATTCCGACTGCAAATCCTTTACAAAATTATAAAAGTCTGCAGAGAGTTTCCTACATTGCACACAACACCAACGAACACCAACATTATTTCTAATTGTGTCTACAACTTTTGCATTAATCCTAGCACATTTTGCATGCCATTGATTAAGACAAAACCAACAGGTAACACACAATTCATCCTCTGCAACAATATTACATAATTCAAAAGGGCACGACATTTTTTATTTTAATTATTATTTATTTTAATTATAATTATTTCTTTTTTAATACACAAGTTATTGCTATATTAGATCTGTAGCTGGAATTTTTTATTTATTTATTTATTTTATTCTTTTTTAAATTCTTTTTTAAATGTTGGCAACTCTTATGAGATGACAAACAAAACAAGACGATACTAATTAGCTAATGTAACAAAAGAAAGAGGATAAAAGGAGAATGTACAACTACACAATTTGAAAATTGATATTACTTTAAAAGACAAAACAAAATTTTAAAACACTACACCAATTATCACTTTGAGTTACAAAATCACTATTGAACACTTTAATACACTTTTTTACCAGATTAATTAATTTAATAAAACATATAACTTAATTTTTTTCAAAAGCACGGAGCACCACAATTTTTTGACACTAATCACAACAGGGTTGCCAACAAATTTTTGAATGGAAAATGTTGCTAAGCTCTTAACAATTCCAAAAATTGGGTGAGTTTTCACATGGGGCTATTATAGACGTTCTATATCATATCGATTTTTATACCCTCCACCATACTATGGAGGGTATATTAATTTTGTCATTCCGTTTGTAACTCCTCGAAATATTCATGTCAGACCCAACAAAGTATATATATTCTTGATCAGCGTAAAATTCTAAGACGATTTAGCCATATCCGTCTGTCTGTCTGTGTGTCTGTCTGTCTGTCTGTCTGTCTGTCTGTCTGTCCGTCTGTCTGTCCGTCTGTCTGTTGTAATCACGCTATCTTTCGAACAAATTGAGATAGAAGGCTAAAATTTTGCACACATGTATATTTTCCCAGTAGGCAGGTTAAGTTCGTAAATGGGCCATGTAGGTCCAAGTTATCATATAGCCCCCATATAACGGTACCTCCCGATATTCGGTATTTTGATGATTTTAGCGACATTATTCACCGGAATTATTTCAAATTTGGTATTTGAAGTTCGTAATGGATACTACAGCCTAAGACAGAAAATTATCTGTGCAGGTCCACGTCTTCATATGGCCCCCATATAACGGTACCTCCCGATATTCGGTATTTTGATGATTTTAGCGACATTGTTTACCGGAATCGTTTCAAATTTGGTATTTGAAGTTCGTAATGGATACTTCATCCAAAGTCAAAAAATGAGCCATGTAGATCCACGTCTTCATATAGCCCCCATATAACGGAACCCCCCGATATTCGGTATTTTAATGATTCTAGCGACATTATTTACAGGGATTCTTTCAAATTTCGCATGTGAAGTTCGTAATGGATACTTCAGCCCATACCAGAAAATTGTCTGTGCAGGTCCACGTCCGTCCGTCCGTCTGTCCGTCCGTCCGTCTGTCCGTCCGTCTGTCCGTCCGTCTGTCCGTCCGTCCGTCTGTCCATGTATTTTTTTAAACAAAGTACAGGTCGCATTTATTGCCCGATCCAGATGAAATTTTGCACAGATCATTTGTTTGGCCCAAGGACGAACCCTATTGAAATTGGAAATAATCGGTCAAAATTTAGATATAGCTCCCATATATATCTTCGTCCGATTTGCCTTTTATTGCGCACCAAAGGTGTAAAATCAGCCCGAATTGTATGGCATTTTGCACGTACGATCAGATTGGACCTGAAAATAAGTATGCCAAATTTTATCGAAATCGGTTCAGATATAGCTATAGCTCCCATATATATTGTTCATCCGATTTTCTTTTTTTGTCCTCCGCAGCCGTAATATGCACTCTGTAACGACAATATTTGGGTAAATATATCAAATACAACTCAGAAATACATTTGCTAAATTTTATCGAGATCGGTTCAGATTTGAATATAGCTCCCATATATAACTTCGTCCGATTTACCTTTTATTGTGCACCAAACGTCTAATATTTGTCCAAATGGGATGGAATTTGGCACATACGATCGAATTTAGCCTAGAAGGTAGTATGCCAAATTTGGTGATGATCGGTTCAGATATAGCTATAGCTCCCATATATATTGTTCATCCGATTTGTTGTATTTGTTACCTACAGCCGTAATATGCACCCCGTAACAACGATATTCAGGGAAATATATCAAATACAGCTCAGAAATATCTTTGCCAAATTTTATCGAGATCGGTTCAGATTTGGATATAGTTCCCATATATATCTTTATCTGATTTCAAATTAATTTTGCACCAAATGGGCAATATAAGTCCGAATTTAAAAGATACAAATGCTTCGGCACATTTAGTCCTTTGAATTTTAAATTATAATTATAATCATAGCGTGTATGATTGAATTCTCCCATAAAAAACTTTTAATTATTAAGTCGAGCTCATCTAAATTAGCAAAGTGGTGTAGGGTATCATAAAATCGGCCCCGCCCGACTTTATGACTTTCTTTACTGGTTTTTTTTTGGAAATTGCCAAATTTGTTCCAAATGGTGGAGGGTATTAAAAGTTCGGCCCGGCCGAACTTACAGCCTTTTTACTTGTTAACACTCAAATTAAATACCAAAAACCGACGGAAGGTGAACATCTATTTTAATTTTTGCCATGAATATTTATTTCTATTTAAAAATTACTATGGAGTCAATACTTATTATAACCAGTAAAGACAGTCTTAAAGTCGGGCGGGGCCGACTTTATGATACCCTACACCACTTTGCTAATTAAGTAGAGCTCCACATAACAATTAAAAGTTTTTATGGGAGAATTCAATCATACACGCTATGATTAAATTTATAATTTAAAGTTCAAAGGACTAAATATGCCGAAGCATTTGTATCTTTTAAATTCGAAATTGTATTGCCCATTTGGTGCACAATTAATTTGAAATCGGATAAAGATATATATGGGAGCTATATCCAAATCTGCACCGATCTCTATAAAATTTGGCAAAGATATTTCTGAGCTGCATTTGATATATTTCCCTGAATATCGTTGTTACGGAGTGCATACTACGGCTGTGGGTAACAAATATGACAAATCGGATGAACAGTATATATGGGAGCTATAGCTACATCTGAACCGATCTTCACCAAATTTGACATACTAGCTTCTAGACTCAATTCGATCGCAAGTGCCAAATTCCATCCCATTTGGACAAATATTAGACGTTTGGTGCACAATAAAAGGTAAATCGGACGAAGTTATATATGGGAGCTATATCCAAATCTGAACCGATCTCGATAAAATTTGGCAAAGATATTTCTGAGCTGTATTTGATATATTTCCCCAAATATTGTTGTTGCATAGTGCATATTACGGCGGCGGTGGACAAAAATAACAAATCGGATGAACAATATATATGGGAGCTACAGCTATATCTGAACCGATTTCAATCAAATTTGGCATACTTATTTTCAGGTCTAATCTGATCGTACGTGCAAAATTCCATACTATTCGGACTGATATTACACGTTTGGTGCACAATAAAAGGCAAATCGGACGAATATATATATGGGAGCTATATCTAAATTTTGACAGATTATCTCCAATTTCAATAGGGTTCGTCCTTGGGCCAAACAAAAGATCTTTGCAAAATTTCATCTGGATCGGGCAATAAATGCGACCTGTACTTTGTTTACAAAAATACATGGACAGACGGACGGACGGACATGCATAAATCGACTCAGAATGTGATTCTATGCAGATCATCAAAAGGAACTATGGGTCTATCTCGTTTCCTTCTGCCTGTTACAAACAAATGCACAAAGACATAATACCCTGACCACCTTGTGGTGTAGGGTATAATAATTGAGACTTATAGTCAGATCTGTGATTTATTGCGCTTCATAAAATATGCATTAAAGACTAAAAGTACGGGCCGGCAACGCGGACCGGGCCAATTAGTATTAATAATTTTTTTACTGAAATTAATTACATTTGAAAAAATGTGTTTTATTTCATAGTAAATGTGGTTACAATTTTTACTATCTTCTTCTTCTTCTTCTTCTTCTTCTATATATATAAAAATCAATTGTTGTTCGTTGGTAATGAAATCAGTTGAAAACGGCTGGACTGATTTGCATACTTTTTTGTACAAACGTTCGTCATACCCCGAGTTAGGTTTGTAAAGAAAAAATATTGACCACACCTCCTTTTACGCCCACACTTTCGATTTATCTAAAATCCTTATATTTCGCAAATAATGAAGATATTGGTTTAAAAATTATTACACTAAATACTGTTGACCTTCCCTCCAACCCTAAGTATTTGTTAGGGGGCTGAGGACTGACCACGCCTAATTTTTAATCTATCTATACATCTATATATATAAAAATCAATTGTTGTTTGTTGGTAATGGAATCAGTTGAAAACGGCTGGACCGATTTGCATAATTTTTTGTACAAACGTTCGTCATACCCCGAGTTAGGTTTTTAAAGAAAAAAAATTGACCACGCCTCCTTTTACGCCCACTATTACGATTTATCTAAAATCTTTATATTTGCCAGATAATGAAGATATCGGTTTGAAAAGTATTACACGATATACTGTTGACTTTCCCTCCAAACTTAAGAATTTATTTGGGCGCTAGGGAACTGACTACGCATACTTCTAATCTATCTATATATATATAAGGAAGTTGTGTTAGTTACTACGCTTATAACTTAAGAACTGGTTTTAACGATTTACACAAATTCAGAATTGTCTCTTGGCAGAAAAGGATAAAATCCAAAAAAATCGCGTGAAAATGGGAAATTTTAAAATTTTCATTTTGACTTTTGAAGTGTACAATAGTAATGTTTTACTTTGCATGAGTTTTTTCCATTTTGACTTACTATTTCGGAACATTTGTAGTGTTTTTTTTTTTTTTTTTTTTTTGAATTCTAATATGATGTGTAGTCTTTTTGGGTGGTAGAAGGCGACGAAAATTATTGAGTGGCGGAACTGAATAGATGATGTCAAAATAATTTAACGTGGTCAAACCAAAATTGCTAAAAAATCAATAAAGAGCATATTGCACTGCAAAAACTCTAAAATGAGGAAAAACTGAGAACATTTTTTCAATGGAATCAAATTTCAAAAAAATTTCAAAATAATAGTAAGGACCAAACTTCGTAAGGACCTTTAAATATTGGCTGTAAAAAACCAGCGAAAAAGTTGAAGATTTTTTTAATTTGTTTATTAGTTACTATGCTTATAACTCAAGAACGATTTGACGGATTTTCACAATTAATCAACTTCGGAATGGAATCCTGCAAAAAAAATTGCGTAAAATATGCCAATAAAAATATAAAAGAAGAAATCCTTTTGGCGTGAAATTTTTTCAATTTAAAAGCTATAAAGAAGTGTACATTTTTTATTGTTTTGAATTCTGAATGAATAATATAAAAAATAAAATAGTACGCAATAAGATGTTAAATGGCGATCTTTCATGTCTGAAATTGGCATTTAGCTTTCAACTCCAGGATCTACATCTGGAAGATGCGAACATATTTAAATGAACAAAAATAACCGACAACACGTTATGGGGCTCATTTCAACACGTGGACCTACCTACTTCTATCACATGACAATAATCCGTCCAATGAGAACTCAATATGCAAAATTCATTGGGACTGCAATCAGTGAAATACCGAATATAAAGGGAAAAGGATTTCTATTCTTTCAGAAATTTTTCCTAAACTTTCACGATACCTTAAATCACTTTTGCAGTTCATGATATGGGCCATAACCCCCCGATAAGGATACAACCCGATTTCAAGTATATCTTACATTTTAACCATATTTTCATACTAATTTCGGCAAATGTTGGTAGTTTGGGAATAAACCTTCCATGCAAAAACTAATCACGTTTTGTATAACCATCATATGATTTAAGGAACCGGACATTTGTTTAATCGTCTTTGAATTATACTATGATAAAAGATATGGAAATTATGGGGTCTCCAACGCGCAATTTCAATGACAAATAATTCATATTACTTTAAAAACAAGTACAAAAATTAAGTTCGGCCGGGCAGAATTATTACTATCATCCATCTGAGGGTAAAGGAAACATTTTTATATAAAAGTATCTCTAAATTCAAGCGTGTTTCACTTTAAACTTCATATATCAGTAAGACTGTTTGGATAATGCAGTTAACTTATCAAAAAACCATAAAGTGAATGAGGCCGTTATATGGGGCCATACCAAAACGGGAACCTCTGTGGACAATTTTATACTTCAAGGATTGTCTCCTTCTAAAATACCAAATTTGAAACAATTATACGCGTAAATGTGTGGATTATCAACATACCCAATATAGGTAGGTATCGTTATATGTGTTAGACAAATCCGAGGAGAAATGTGGCAAAAATCATCAAAATACCGAATTTCGAGAGATACCGTTATATGGGACTATACCACAACGTGAACCGATAGATAATTTTCAATACCAATCATATACACAATACACATTTTTCAGCTAAATTTTGACGCTATACGTCAAATAATGTGGGTTGTATCATAATTTAAATAAACAGACATATAGACGGACAAATCGACTTAGAGTTTTATGCTGATTATGAATATACATGCATATTTAATGGGGTCTATGATGACCATTTAATGATGTTACAAATGGAATGAAAAGTTAGTATACCCTCCTTTCCAAGGTAGATGATATAATAGCATTGAAGACTAAAATTACGGGCCGGCAACGCGGATCGGGCCAGCTAGTTAAAATATAAAACTTAATTGACTTGATTTCTTGAGAACTGAAATTGATGGCGGGTTACATGGAAGTGTAGTACGGAATTATGTGGTGACGGAACGGAATAGCTGATATCGAAATAATTTAACGCGGTCACACCAAACTGAAACAAGTAAAAAAGCTGTAAGTTCGGCCGGGCCGAACTTTTAATACCCTCCACCATTTGGTACAAATTTGGCAATTTCCAAAAAATAAAACCCGTTAAAAATTCTGTTAAAATCTTAAAAATACCGAATGCTTATACGACGACGTGGGCCTGCATAGGCAACTTTAACTAAAAACTTTTTAGCTAAAATCGTCAAAATACCGAATATGGGGGGAACCGTTATATGGGGGCTATACGAAGACGTGGACCTGCACAGACAATTTTCTGGCATGGGCTGAAGTATCCATTACGAACTTCACATACGAAATTTGAAACAATCCCCGTAAATAACGTCGCTAAAATCACTAAAATACCGAATATCGGGGGGTACCGTTATATGGGGCCTATATGAAGACGTAGACCTACATGGCTCATTATTTGACTTTGGATGAAGTATCCATTACGAACTTCAAATACCAAATTTGAAACGATTCCGGTAAACAATGTCGCTAAAATCATCAAAATACCGAATATCGGGGGGTACCGTTATATGGGGGCTACAGGAAGACGTGAACCTGCACATATAATTTTCTGTCTTAGGCTGTAGCATCCATTACAAACTTCAAATGCCAAATTTGAAATAATTCCGGTTAATAATGTCGCTAAAATCATCAAAATACCGAATAATTTACGAACTTAACCTGCCTACTGGGAAAAAATACATGTGTGGAAAATTTTAGCCTTCTATCTCAATTTGTTCGAAAGATAGCGTGATTACAACAGACAGACAGACGGACAGACAGACAGACAGACGGACAGACAGACAGACGGACATGGCTAAATCGTCTTAGAATTTTACGCTGATCAAGAATATATATACTTTGTTGGGTCTGACATGAATATTTCGAGGAGTTACAAACGGAATGACAAAATTAATATACCCTCCATAGTATGGTGGAGGGTATAAAAATAATTACTTTTTCAAAATCGCTAACAAATCATGAAAAAGAGATCTCATTGCAAAAATTCTCAAATCGGGAAAAAATCGAAAAAAAAAATTCAATGGAATTGAATTTTAAAATAATAGTACATTCTATTGATAAACTTTGTAAGGATCTTTAAAAATTTGCTGTAAAAAATCAACGAACAAGTTGAAGATTTTTACAATTTGTTATTCTTCTTTGTTTTTTGTATTATCATATTGAATTCAGTGGATTTTTTGTGAACAAAACAAAGAATAATTTTTCACTATATACAATTTTTCACCAAAAAAAAAATGAAATAAGTGCGAAATAGGATGTTAACTCACATCTACCTTTCAACTCCAGGGCCTACATCGTGGTTCAGATAGAATATGCGAACACATTTAAACAAACAAAAATGATTGAAAAAGCCTAATTGGCTCATTTCAAAGCGTGGACCTACTTCTTTCAATAATCCGTCCAATGAGAGCTCAAAATGCAAAATTCTTTGGGAGTACAATCAGTGAAATACCAAATTTAAAGGGTGGAAAATAGTAGAGCGGATGGGAATTTAAGTAAGAAAAGGATTTCTATCTTTCCAGAAATTCTTCCCAAACATTCAAGATATCTTAAATCGCTTTTGCAGGTCATGATATCGATCATAACTCACGGATAAGGGTACAACCCGATCGCATATTTATATAACCAACGTATGATTTAAGCTATTTTTGGGGCCTTGGCCACTTTTTTAATTTTTTGGCCCTTATTTGGCATCTTTGTTTCTTCACATAAAATTTGAAATTTTCAGAGTAGGGACCACATTCATAAATTGATTTGGCTAAAAAATTGTATTTATGCAACTTGGGTTAAGGAACCATCATACAGATAATTGCCATTTATTTAAGTAAAGTCTCCACATTGGAGTATCCCCAAGTCCACTTTCACATCTAATGTTTGGTCAGAAAGGAAAATTTTGTATTCTATTGAATTTGTAACCCCCAAGAGAGGTTGGGAACTTAGATTTGGGATGTACATCTATATGAAATAAATTGTGGAAACATGAACAAATTACAAATATAAGAAAGTAGCACGAGACCGGATATTTGTTGAATCGTCATTGAATTATACTATGATGAAAAATATGGACTTTATGGTGTAGAAGCGCTTGCCTTTCAAATGTACGACATACTTTTTATGGACGTTTTTATACCCTCCACCATACTATGGAGGGTATATTAATTTTGTCATTCCGTTTGTAACTCCTCGAAATATTCATGTCAGACCCAACAAAGTATATATATTCTTGATCAGCGTAAAATTCTAAGACGATTTAGCCATGTCCGTCTGTCTGTCTGTGTGTCTGTCTGTCTGTCTGTTCGTCTGTCCGTCTGTCTGTTGTAATCACGCTATCTTTCGAACAAATTGAGATAGAAGGCTAAAATTTTCCACACATGTTTATTTTTCCAGTAGGCAGGTTAAGTTCGTAAATGGGCCATGTAGGTCCAAGTTATCATATAGCCCCCATATAACGGTACCTCCCGATATATATCCTCCATAGTATGGTGGAGGGTGTAATAAAAAGTAAATCGGACGAAGTTATATGTATGGCAGCTATATCCAAATCTGAACCGATCCCGATAAAATTTAGCAAAGGTATTTCTGAGCTGTATTTGATATATTTCCCCAAATATTGTTGTTACAGAGTGCATATTACGGCTGCGGAGGACAAAAATAACAAATCGGATGAACAATATATATGGGAGCTATAGCCGATGGGAGCTATAGCCGAACCGATTTCGATCAAATTTGGCACACTTATTTTCATGCCTAATTTGGTTGTATGTGCAAAATTCCATACTATTCGGGCCGATATTACACGTTTGGTGCACAATAAAAGGCAAATCGGACGAAGATATATATGGGAGCTATATCTAAATTTTTACCGATTACCTCCAATTTCAATAGGGTTCGTCCTTGGGCCAAACAAATGTTGTTTGGAAAATTTCATCTCAATCGGATAATAAATGCGACCTGCATTTTGTTCACAAGAATACATGGACAGACGGACTGACATGCATAAATCAACTCAGAAAGTGATTCTATGCAGATCATCAAAAGGAACTATGGGTCTATTTCGTTTCCTTTTGCCTGTTACAAACAAATGCACAAAGACATAATACCCTGACCACCTTGTGGAGTAGGGTATATAGAGATCAATTGCAAAATTTTGTATTACTCCATTACCAGCAGCGCAGTCACCATCATAATCTCTGCGAAAGTACTTTCGTCGTGGGATCGTGAGAGTTGAGTGAGTACTTAAATGATTTTTTTCCTTTTTGATATAATTTTGCATGTATGATATGATATTTGGGTGACCATGTTCAAATTTCTTTCTTGAACAGTTATTATTTGAGAAACAAATTTGACACAAAAAGTAACCTATTCATTCCCAACATAACATTTGGTTTTCGTTACCAAGTCAAAAGTTATGTGAGTTGGTAACCTTAAAATGGTCACATGGTTGCTGTTGATGAATTTTATGACTTAAGGAAGAGCTCAGCAAAGTATAGAGAGAAAAAGAGAACAATCATGAACGTGAATGTAATATATGAGTAATTTTGTAAGTCATTTATCTATAATTTCATTCTTTATTTACATTTATTATTGTTTTTGCACCCTACCTTAAGCATAAACCTATTTTCATTTTTTTATTCACCTTAAACCCAATTACTTTAAGTGCTTTAGTTATCCTTCATTCATAATATTTAACAACTCGTAAATATTTTCTACGTTATCCCATTCTATTTACATTTGATAATGTTGTGATTTCTATAATGCTGACAATTGTCAATGATAAAATCACTATTACCAAAATAGATTATTTCCACTTTTGTATCTAGCGTTAATAGGTATATCAAATTTATCTCTTTGTTAGATATAAGTTTACATTTTCAAATACATATGTATATTTTTATTGAAATTAAAATTCAACATGAATTCTGAATAAACTCCTGAAGATAATCTGATTGATTCTTTTTAGTCGTTGAAGAGGTTGGTAGTGTTATCATGGGGTCATATATAAACTCTCTATTGTGGACTTGTTTGTTTGATTATGACAATGGATGGGAGGGCAATTACAGCAACAAATATCAGCATGTTGCTTAAGACTTTTGATATCTGCTTTCTCTTACTTTCTCCCATATGCTTTCTCTACTCATCACATGTAGCTACCTGTTATATACCTTTTCATCTCTATAACTGTTTCTTTCGATCACCACATCGGTATAAAATTTCCGTTTCCTGCTCAATCTATGTTGCTTTTCTTCTGATATTTCTTTTCTTTTGCACGCACAAAATAATTGAATTTCTGTAGCACGGTGGTATTAGGTATATTCATGCCCAACGAACCCCCCCCCCCCCCCACCGACGAGCCACAAGGCCGAGTAATATGCGTGCAGGTATGTATATATACCACAATGTCATCTACCACAATAATGTAAACGTTGTATGTTACAATGGGGTCTCCAACTTACAATTTAAATGGCAAATAAAATTAATTCCCATCTTATGGTAATGGGTGTATAATAGTAATTATATTTGACTATTCTGAAATCATTCTGCCCTCAGTTATGGATAAAAATATTTTTACTTATTTAAATCACTCGAAATTTTTTTCAACTTGACATGCTATGTTGATTTGGCCTCTATTTGTCATCTTGGATCATAAGGGGTAGAAGAAACTTTTCAATGTAGGTCGATGTTTAGGAGTAGTGCCCATATCAAAGTAACCTTCTGATTTTACTACATTTCAAAGGTTTTGGCTAAAAATGTATATTTGGGGGGTGAAAATCTTACACAAAAATTTCAACATATCTACAAATTTTAGAATGTAATAGCATGTAATAGTACCCCCTCAAGTCCACCTTTTGGCGGACAAACAGAGCGACATGGTTAGGGGGACTTATGAGGACTCTAATTTACAATCTAAGGTGCTAATGGGTTTAAAAAGTAATTAACTTGGCGATTCTCAAATCATTCAGCCCTCAATTATGAGGTGTACAAAATACAGAAAATTCCAAATTACTGCTCATTTGACTGGAAAATTTCGCTACGATTTTAACCATATTAAAAATTAATTTGATCCCTTACATGGGGATAAGATTGGTATATACTTTTTAATAGATTTGTATAGCACATCCACACATTTGAAGCGCACGGTGAAAATATTGACATATCAATGTTCCCTGTATTCTTCTACCATGGTCTATTCATAATAATCGTAAAGCGTAATAATCTCTAGTCTCACAATCACAAGTATTGGAAAACAATGAAAGCAGAGAGTAACAAAATGGTGAGAACATAAAAGTGTGACTTACTGCCCGGCCCTAATTTAAATCAATAGTAGCAAAAAACAAGTTAAAAAGCCATTTTCAACGAATCTGGTCATTTTCAAAAAATAAAATCCGTTAAAAATTCAGTTAAAATCGAAAAAGTACCGAATACACCCGTTGTATTGGGGTCTATATGACGTGCACCTACATAGATTTATAAGCCCGGTCCGCATTGCCGGCCCGTAGTTTTTGTCAAAGCATAATTATTCACAGATATGACTGTTATAAGTGTTCACGTACTGGTCGATTAATTTTTAATTTTTAGTCAAATGAGCAGTAATTTGGAATTTACTGTATTTTGTACACCTCATAATTGAGGGCTGAACGATTTAAGAATAGCTAAAGTTAATTACTTTTTTAAACCCATTAGCACCTCAGATTGTGCATTAGAGTCCTCATAAGTCCCCCTAACCATGTCGTCGGTTTGTTTGTCCGCCACATGGAAAAAATTCTAAAATTTGTAGATATGTTCAAATTTTTGTGTAAGATTGTCTCCCCCGAAAATACACATTTTTAGCCAAATCGTTTGAAATAAGGTAAAACCAGGAAGTACCTTTATATGGGCAATACTGCGAAACATCGACCTACATTGAAAACTTTCTTTACTCCTTATAATCCAAGATGACAAATAGAGGCCAAATCAAAAATATAGCAGAATAACCTAGCATGTCAAACTGAAAAAAAATTCGAGTGATTTAAATAAGTAAAAATAGTTTTATCCACCTCATAATTGAGGGCAGACTGATTTCAGAATAGTCAAATATAATTACTATTTTACACCCATTACCGTAAGATGGGAACTAATTATACCCTCCACCATGGAAAGGAGGGTATATTAACTTTGTCATACCGTTTGTAACATCCTTAAATATTCGTCGTAGACCCCACAAAGTATATATATTCATAATCAGCATAAAATTCTAAGTCGATTTAACGAAGTTCGTCTGTTCGTCTGTCTGTTGAAATCACGATACAGCCCACATTATTTGGCGTAGAGCGCCAAAATTTAGCAGAGCAATTTGTATTGTGTCTAGGATGATTGGTATTGAAAATGAGATATTTCGGTCCACGTTTTGGTATAGTCCCCATATAAAGGTACTTCCCGATATTCGGTATTTTGATTATTTTTGCCATATTTTTTTTCGGATTTGTCTGAAAATTGGTATTTGTAGGTCATAATGGGTTCTAGCTCCTTTGGCGAAACATTGCATTTATAGGTATCCGATTTGGTATAGCCCCCATATAACGGTACCTTTCGATATTCGGTATTTTAATGGTTTTTGCCACATTTCTTTGCGGATTTGTCTAGAAATTGGTATTTGTTGGTCTTAATGGGTTCTAGCTCTTTTTGTATAGCCCCATATAGCCGAATTTCCCGATATTCGGTATTTTGATGACTTTTGGCACATTTTCCCATGAATGTTTCCTTTACCCTAAGGTGGAGGATATTAAAAGTTTGGCCCGGCCGAACTTAATGTTTTTTTACTTGTTTTTTTTTTTTTTTTTTTTTGTCATTTAAATTGTAAATTGGAGACACCATAAAGACCATATTTTTCATCATAGTATAATTCAATGACGATTAAACAAATATTCGGTCTTACTTAAATAAATGGCAATTATCTGTATGATGGTACCTTAACCCAGGGTAGCATAAATACAATTTTTTAGCCAAATCAATTGATGAATGTGGTCAAGACCAATATGAGCCCTACTCCGAAATTTTTATGCGAAGAGGTTCTCTACCCCATTAGAAACAAAGATGCCAAATAAGGGTCAAAAATAGAAGAAAGTTGCCAAGACCCCAAAAATAGCTAAATCATACAATGGTTATGTATTATCGATATCATGGATTTAAGCTTTCTTGAATGTTCGGGAAGAATTTCTGGAAGGATAGAAATCCTTTTCTTACTAAATGTCCCATTCGCTCTACTATTTTGCACCCTTTATATTTGGTATTTTACTGATTGTACTCCCAAAAAATTTTGCATTTTGAGCTCTCATTGGACGGATTATTGAAAGAAGTAGGTCCACTCTTTGAAATGAGCCACATTAGGCTTTTTCGGTCATTTTTGTTTGTTTAAATGTGTTCGCATATTCTACCTGAACCACGATGTAGGCCCTGGAGTTGAAAGGTAGATGTGAGATAACATCCTATTTCGCACTTATTTCATTTTTTTTTTGGTGAAAAATTGTATATAGTGAAAAATTATTCTTTGTTTTGTTCACAAAAAATCCACTGAATTCAATATGATAATACAAAAAACAAAGAAGAATAACAAATTGTAAAAATCTTCAACTTTTTCGCTGATTCTTTACAGCAAATGTTTAAAGATCCTTACAAAGTTTATCAATAGAATGTACAATTATTTTCAATTCAATTCCATTTGAATTCAATTCCATTGAATTTTTTTTTCGATTTTTTCCCGATTTGAGAATTTTTGCAATGAGATCTATTTTTCGTGATTTTTTAGCGATTTTGAAAAAGTAATTATCTTTTAACTTTGGTGTGACCGCGTTAAATTATTTCGATATCAGCTATTCCGTTCCGTCACCACATAATTCCGTACTACACTTCCATGTAACCCGCCATCAATTTCAGTTCTCAAGAAATCAAGTCAATTAAATAAATTGGTATTAATATTCGAATTCAAAAATAAAATATAAAAAAACACTACAAATGTACATTAGAAAAAAAGTAAGTCAAAATGGAAAAAAATCATGCAAAATAAAACATCACTATTGAACATTTCAAAAGTCAAAATGAAAATGTTAATATATCACATTTTTACGTGATTTTTTTTTTTTTTTGGATATTATCCTTTCGGATAGGAGACAATTCAGAATTTGAATGAATCATTAAAATCAGTTCAGCGGTTCTTAAGTTATAAGCGTAGTAACTAACACAACTTTCTTTTATATATATAGATGTATAGATAGATTAAAAAGTAGGCGTGGTCAGTTCCTCAGCCCCCAAAAACAAATACTTAGGGTTGGAGGAAAGGTCAACAGTATCTCGTGTAATAATTTTTAAACCAATATCTTCATTATTTGGGAAATATAAGTATTTTAGATAAATCGAAATAGTGGGCGTAAAAGGAGGCATGGCCAATACTTTTTTCTTTAAAAACCTACCTCGGTGTATGACGAACGTTTGTACAAAAAATTATGCAAATTGGTCCAGCGGGTTTCAACTGATTCCATTACCAACGAACAACAATTGATTTTTATATATATAGAAGAAGAAGATTGTTAATGAAAAGTTTGGCCAATTGTGGGGGACGTACCAAAAGGAGTGGACCGATTTCATACATTTCCGAATTCGATTTAAGTTTGATAATAATATTACGATATACAAGTTTGAACGAAATAGCATACTCCCTTCGAGAGCCATCGTGAGCACCAGGCAACCAGACGGAAGGACTCCAAATGTCCTGAAACCGATTTGGTCCAAAGATACCAGGACCGTTATTTCGATGAAGCACGTTTTGGTCGTATTAAATAATTAAATACATGCCCTTTTAGCCATAGGGCTGAGGGTATAAAAGTATTATGAAGTACTAATTAACTGGGTGCCATCGTCCTTATTTTACAGGTAAACGTCACTCGATAATCGATTATAGTGTGAATGTAATATCCAGCTACACCGACGAAGTATTTAAAAAGCACTATAGTATTTCCCGAAGTCTATTTAAAATTCTGAACGATAAGTTTGGCGAAAGCGGACAAACATCTACACTCAGAAAAACGTTTTCATGCGATGAACATTTATATCTATTTTTGGGGATTGCGAGCCATGAAGCCTGTAACTATATACTAGATCTTTCCGATATATTTAATACAACCATATTTTCTGTAAGTCGTATTATAAAGCGAGTGACTTACATTTTAAGTACTCCAAGTCCACATGTTATAAAGTGGCCTAAAGCAGAAGAACGATAAATTTCGAGTGAATACTTTAAACTTAAATGTGGATTTTCCTGAGCTATTGGTAATTGAAAAATAGAGCTCGTTTTAATTCTAAACAAAGAGTAGATTTATGTAACGATTGGTCTGATTTATATTGCTTTTTACAATACCCAAATACCCAAGGATGGACCAAATGATTATATCGACCGAAATGGACATTTCCCATTAAAAGTCCAAGGTGTGTGCAATGAAAAACAAAAATTTACTAATGTGTTTATCGGATACCAGGGCATCCGGCACTCGATAGTTGGGTTTACCAAAAATTAGGCGTTATCTAAAAAATTAGATAGTAAATGTGGAGGTAACCTTTTGTATATTAATTTTTTCCTCAATCAGTAATATCTTTTCTAAGACTACTTGATTTTTGGTGGCCCAGCATATCCATCTAGCAGTTATCCTCTATAGAAATAATAGCCAACTGACTGCCTTGTCAACAAAAAGCTGAGCTAAGGCGGGTCAAAATAGAGCACACTTTCGGTATGGTAAATCAAAGATTTTGGAAGCATGCATTTAGGCATGAAAAAGCTATGTATGTCATTTTATAAGAACATGTTGCGTCCTGCACAACCTAGCAAATCAGAACGATTTCGATGTAGATGACATTAGTAAAGACGAACCTGGAGAAGATGTTCAGGGCAATAAGACATGTCAGCCGAGATATTTTGTCCCTTGAAATTCGAGAAAACATAACAGGTGTTTATTATGAAAAAAGTGTTGTATTTGTATGTGATAATGGATTCTAGCTCCGGTGTATTGATGCCACATATTTGCACGGTTTTGTCTAAAAATTGGTATTTCCGGTGGGAGAACATTGCCCGATCCGGCCGAACTTAATGTTTTTATACCCTCCACCATACTATGGAGGGTATATTAACTTTGTCATTCCGTTTGTAACTCCTCGAAATACTCATGTCAGACCCAACAAAGTATATATATTCTTGATCAGCGTAAAATTCTAAATCGATTTAGCCATGTCCGTCTGTCTGAGTGTCTGTCTGTCCGTCTGTCTGTTGTAATCACGCTATCTTTCGAACGAATTGAGATAGAAGGCTAAAATTTTGCACACACGTAAATGGTATATACATGATGATTTTAGCGACATTATTCACCGGAATTGTTTCAACTTTGGTATTTGAAGTTCGAAATGGATACTACAGCCTATGACAGAGAGTTATCTGTGCAGGTCCACGTCTTCGTATAGCCCCCATGCAACGGTACCTCCCGATATTCGGTATTTTGATGATTTTAGCGACATTATTCAACGGAATTGTTTCAAACTTGGTATTAGAAGTTCGAAATGCATACTAAGACAGAAAATTGTCCGTGCAGGTCCACGTCTTCGTATAGCGCCCATATAACGATACCTCCCAAAATTCGGTATTTTGATGATTTTAGCGTCATTATTTAACGGATTTGTTTCAAATTGCGTATTTAGAGTTCGTAATGGAAACTACAGTCTGTGACAGAGAATTGACTATGCAGGTACAGGTCTTCGTATAGGCCCCATATATCAGTACCTCCCTATATTCGGTAGGTTCAATACCCACCGAAATTTTTTGAGATGTCGTATTTGACGTTCGTAATGGATGCTATAGCCTGGGACAGAAAATTGTCTATGCTAGTCTATGTCATCGCATATCTCCGATATAACGGTACCTCCCTACATACGATATTTTGATGATTTTAGCTACACTATTCACCGTTTATTTCAAGTGTCGAATTTGAATATGGTAATGGCTTATGACAAACAAGGCATATGTAGGTAAACGTCGTATAGACCCCAATATAACGGCTATATTCGGTATTTTTAAAATTTTAACAGAATTTTTTAAGGACTTTATTTTTTGAAAATGTCCAAATTCGTTCCAAATGGTGTAGGATATTCAAAGTTCGGCCCGGCCGAATTTACTGCTTTTTAACTTGTTTAATCTTGGTTTGGTACATGGTAGAACTAACCCAGTCAGCATTTTTTGAAATTTTTAATCATATTCGAGTCTTTTTTGATCCGGTTGCGCGATTAAAAAGCTGGAATATGAGCGCATTTTCTGATCATAAAAGACTCAGTTGTCGGGAGAAAAACGTGACCTCCCGCGACTCTTCTAAATAAATCACATGAGTCTTCCTCTAGATTAGTTAATTGTCTTTTTCGACCATTTTCTGATCATTCTAGGAGTCCCTTTCGAGTCGTTTTCTAATCATTTATTGCGCTAAAACGCTTAATTTGTGAATCTTTTTCGAGTCATTTTTTGCTCATTTATGAGTCTTAAGTGAGTAATTTATTAGTTTTTTAAGTGTCATATATTACTCATATGTATATTCATTTAGGAGTCATTTATGAGTCCCCTTTGTCTTAAATTTATGAGTGTTTACGATTTTACGAATCACGTACGTGATTTCTAAATATTCGGATGTACCGTAAAAAAAAGAATTTAATTATATATGTTCACATAAAAATGTATTTAAAATAAAAATAATTCAGCTTTAATGATTATAATTTGTACTGTAGTATCAATAAATGCGATTGTAAAAAATATAGTAAAAAATTAAAAAAAATTAAAAATAAAAAATCAGGAACTGCAATCGGGCCGTTTTCTATTTATAACGCGGTCTCTAGCGTGAACAAAATGTTTTTGTAGGATTGTGTTCGTATCCTTGTCGTTGCTTGAGTATTTGAGATGACACATATCTGAAATAAAATATGTACAAGTCAGTCCATTTTACTAATTCTTTATATACGTGTTAAAAAGACAAACTTACTTTTGATTACTGTAACTAAATAACACTTTTTTGCACTCAGATATACCCTGTCCCGTTCCAGCTGTATTGGAAGGCTAATTTATCTGAAAAACCTGTCGGTTTTTGCAATAAACTCTTTCTGGAAATAGATAATCAAAAGAAATATATAAGTATTATTAGTTTATAAAGTAGTGAATTAATCAATCAAATACCCAATATTCTATACTTACAAATCAAATTCTGTCTCATTTTGCTTTACCAATTCACGTTTCTGGACAGTTTCTTCATTTTTCTCATATTCAGTTTTACTTCTTTTTTGCAAAATTAAATTTTCTGACTCTTCTTTGCCATCGTTTTTATTTTAGCCTCTTCTATTTTTGTTGTTGTTGTTGTAGCAGTAGTGCATGTGTGTGTTTGTGTTCTGCTAATCTGGTTCCAGCTCCAGGTTTAGAAATTCGGCTACTTTAACGGGCTGTAGCCAGAGATCCTCTGGAGTGAGTTGGGTAGGTTTGGCTGAGCAATTAAAAAGGTGTAGCGTATTGTGCGGGCCTGTATCGCACGCCGGGCAGGCGTCACGCACATCTTCATCAATTCGTGCCCAATACGAATTGAGGCGACTACACCATCCTGAACGCAATTGCGCCAAAACTACCCTGGTTTGTCTAGGCAGCTGACGTTCTTCGGCTGCAATGGATGGGGGGTGGACTCCGAGGACGGCATTCACTTTATAACTGCTCATAGCATCCGCGACTGCATCGGTGTGAATGCCACTCAGACCTGCCTGATAGGCTTCTTGATCTAGAGGCTCTCTCTTGTAGCGCTGGACCTCCCTCTCTAGATGATGTATGTCCTTCCTGACACGCCTGGGTGGGGGAGAGTTATCCACCATATGATGGTTGGGATGACTCTCGCGGTAACACCCAAGCAGGTACTGCAACGAAAGCATATGATTATGCTGACGTAAGGGAAGGACTTTCGCCTCCTCATGTAGATGGTCCACTGGTGTCATGAGGAGGCACCCTGTCGCAGTTCTCAGGGCAGCGTTCTGGCAGGTCTGGATATTCTTCCACTGCGTAGCACTAGTATTCGCAGACCACACTGGAGCCGCATAGTTGACCACAGACCGACCTATCGCGTTATAAGAGGTCAACAAGGTTTCTTTGTCCGCACCCCAAGAGCTGCCGGCTAGGGCCTTGAGGACCTTGTTCCTACTTTTCATCTTGTCGCAGATAGCTGTGGCTTGCGCGGACGACTTGAACATGCTGTCGAACGTTACCCCAAGAATCTTGGGGTAGTTCGTGGTCGGTATTAGATTCCCCTCGACCTGAACATTCAGCTGTGTTCTCATCTCCGCAGACCATGTGGTAAAGAGTGTGGCCGTTGATTTCGTGGCGGATATTATCATATTCCTCGCGTGGAAGTATGCGGCAAGCTCCGCGAGATAGGGGTTCAACCTTTCGCATATGTCATCGACCACTGGACCCGACGCCATGATCGTACAATCATCCGCATACGTTCCGATCTCAATGCCGTCTGGAGGGCGAGGAATTCCGGAAAGGTAGAGGTTAAACAGTTCCGGAGATATCACTCCGCCTTGGGGAACTCCCTGTTTCTCTCTACGGGCTTTGGACTTCTTGTTCCGGAATTCCACGTACGACTGGCGTCCACACATATAGTTGATTATCCAACGTTTCAAACTTGGCCGGAGGGTAGTTCTCTGTACGCCCTCAAACAGTGTGGCATGATTGACCCTATCAAATGCCTTTGATAGGTCAAGGGCTACCAACACTGTTCTGTCACACGGCCTGTTCTGGTTTAGTCCTCTACTAATATGTGTGGAAATGGCGTGTAATGCTGTTGTGGTACTATGTTGTGGACGGAATCCATGCTGGTGGTTGGCAACTGTATAGCTTCCTCTAATGCTGGGGAGGAGTAAAGCCTCAAGAGTCTTTGCTACTGGCGACAAAAGCGAAATCGGCCTGTACGATTCGCCTTTACTGGCATCCTTGCCTGGCTTCAGTAGCGGGACCACCCGGCCCATTTTCCAGGTTTCGGGCACTATGTGGGTGGCTAGCGACAAATTGAGAACTTTCGTTAAGTACTCGACTCCCGGCGTATCCAGCTGCTTCAACATTACCATTGAGATTCCGTCCGGGCCCAACGCTTTGGATGACTTAGCGTTACGGATGACATTTGCAACATCACCCATCGTAAACTGTGGTGGTTCCTCCTCGGCGGGAAGAGATCTGATACGACGTAGTACTCTTCGCTTCGCCCTATCGCTCTCGGGGTGCTCGACAAATTGTCGGTTAAAATATTCCGCGCACCTCTCCGGATCAGTCACCGTTACGTCGTTAAAAGTGACAGAGGTCCTATCATCCTTTTTTCCAGGGTTCGAGAGCGACTTAACCGTTACCCACAGCTTACTCATATCGGTTCCAATGTTGCAGCACTTCAGATGGTCTAGCCACTTTTTCCTCTTATGCTCCTGTACCAACCGGTTGACTTCCACTGTCAAATCACTGATTCTAGGATCGGTAGGGTTGGTACGACGGAGATCATCACGCTCGTTTGCTAATCCCGCTGCCTCTGCTGGGAAGTTTGGTCTTATCTCGGGTATTCGACCAGCAGGTATATAGCGAGCGGCTGCAGCTCTGATGATGTTTCGGAAAATCCTTTCTGCTACCCGAACATCAGAAGGGTTGGGCAGTTCTCTGAAGCGGCGGTTGGTGAATTCTCTGAACTCTGGCCAGTGAGCTTTCCCATGGTTAAGGAAAGTGCGGCGTTCAGAGGTTATGAAATCGGGCGACCTGCTTATGGAGACGATTATCGGGAGATGGTCTGAGCCAAGAGAAATGACGGGTTGCCAAGTCACGTCATTTATCGGACCGGGTGACACTATGGTTAAGTCTGGCGAACTGTGACACTCTCCTCTTATTCGGGTGGGAGCATCCTCGTTAACCGTGCAGAATGTGGAGCAGTCAATCTGCTCTGCCAGCGCTGATCCCCTCTGGTCATTACCTAGGACGGAATGCCACAACTCATGGTGGGCATTAAAATCCCCTAGTACCAGGCGGTTATTGCCTACCAATAATGGGCTAATATCAGGCAAATAACGCGGTTCACAGCTATTAATCGGCGGGATATACACATTAAGCACCTCTACCTCGGCAGTTCCACACTTGACTGCTACCCCCATACATTCCATGTATGGGTCACTAGAGACAAGCTCAAGCGAGATAGGTCTGTACTGAACAGAATGGTATAACAGGAACGCTAATCCCCCACCTCCACCTTCCTTAGTACGTTGTAACCATAACAACGTTGTAGGCTGCAATTTTCATTCAGCTTGGTTTCCTGCACCGCTGCGATCTTAATATTCCTCCGACTCATAAATTCCACTATCTCATCTATTTTGCCTCGAAGTCCGTTGCAATTGAATTGCAAGAATGATGCACAATCCGGAGTTGGAACAGCAACATGTGGCGTTAGGTGCTGCGGTGTTGGTTGCTGTTCTGGAGACTGCGGTGGAGTGCCATACTCCGACGACGTCTCTGACGAGGACGACGAAGAAGAGGACTCGCTGGGGACTACGTTACTGCAGCAAGTCGCAACATAATCCCTTTCGCTGTAGTCTCGCAAACGCCTTAATCCGGAACAGTTCTTAAAGTGCACCCACTCTCTGCATCCATTACATCGCACCGAGACAGATCTGTGGTGGATGACGTTCTGACAAACCGAGCAGAACCAAGGTCCGGGGTTTTCCTCAATCCCGGCACGGACCAATAAAATCCGGAGCAAGCATTCCGGGATATGCTGTTCCCAATGCAGAAAAATAAACAAACACAAACATGTACATACTGGGTTGGCAGCCGCTGGCCGAAACTGGAATCTTGTTGTTTCGGGCCAATCCGGTATCGTAGAACCCGCTGCCGTGGGATTGCTTCACTTTTCAATACTATACACTTTTGCACGCACTTTTTATAAATGAACAATAATTCAACTTTTTGATAGTCACAAACAAAATTACCCTTGCATAACAAAACAAGCAGCATTTATGCACTTACCTGTGCGAAATGTGATCAAAAAATACGTAATTTTGATCAGTTTTCAAACAGCTGCAAGATCTTTTTAAGACTAATCATTTTTCAATCTCTAGATGATCGCAATACGATAATAAATAACGGAAAAATGGTCACATTTTTCACATCTCAATGATTGATTTGCGATTCCCCTACATTTTGTTGTTGTATATTAGATTGATCTCTTTACACTGAATAGAGAGAGTCATTTTCGATTCGCTTTTCGATCTTACAAGTCAGTTAATCATTTTTTGGTCACCAAAAGGACTCGAAGAAGACTCATCAAAGTGATTTTTTCAAAAACAATCTTCCAAATGCTAGCTGGGAAGAAGGTAAAATCATGTAATCAAAGGTTTACAATTTTTTTTTTCAAATTTATACATTTGACAACATCTTATTGTCAAAATCTATATTCATAAATCTATTAAATACACACAAAATCAGATATGGGAACTTTTTTTATGCATCGAAATGCTGAATTGAGGTTACCTTTATTTCATTGTACCATGGCTTTAGCCTTACAACTTCAGAAGGTTTTTATAACTTGATTCGCCCAAAATGTGCCCCATGTGATCCATTCGTCTTTCTGATATACAGGGTGAGATGAAAAAACTGCAACCAACTTCAGACTGCTGTAATTTCTAAGCCACTCGTCCGACAGCTGTTAAAATTGTTCCAGTAACAGCTCATTATATTCTTTACAAGCGTTTTGGTGAGAATTTTCCAGAAAAAAAAGTTATTTGTGATGGAATTAAAGCGTGATATTGTGATTTCTTTATATTTGGCAGGAAAACCACAAAGGGGCTATCGTTAGAGCACTTCAGCATTTTAATGTGAATAAATCTTTTGTGTCTCGTACCGCTGCTCTTTATCGTAATACTGGTAGCGTAGTCCGACGTCAAGGAAGTGGACGGAAGGAAACGGCAACATCAGCAGAAATGGTTCAAAAAGTAAAGAAGCGACTTGATCGAAACCCGCTTCGCAGTGGCCGAATAATTGCTCGTGAGCTGAACATATCGCGACATTTCCTTCGGCAAATATTGGAAAATAAGCTCGGGGTAAAGCCATTGAATTTCCAAAAAGTTAAAAAACTTCCACCGCAACAGGAAGAAAATAGACTCAAAAGAGCTAAAGGGTTGCTTCGCTTGGCCGAAAGTGGTGAACTGCCGAGTTTGGTTTTCTCCGATGTGAAAACATTCGTTGTCCAGCAGCAGTGAACAAACAAAATGATCGTGTTTACTTGCCAAAGAGGTCAGCTGGACGCCAAATCCAAAATTTCTCCCACAACATATCAAAATTTTGTATACTCATAACTCTCACAAAATACAAAGCATCCCACTCCTATCTAACTTCGCACATCCAAGTATGTCTGTATACACAAAACCTGATCTGAAGATGGGATGCAACACATGATGTCGCACAGGGCAACAAACAATGTTCGAAGATGAAAAGTGGTCGTCACACAGGAATTTTCTTCTAAAAAATTTAAGAGCCATATGCTTGGGATTTATGGTCTTCTTCGTATTTAGGAGCAATTAAAAATATACATTGAGCCAGCTTCTCTTTTCTTCCAAAGAAAACACGTTCTCATATTTTCAAATTCAAAGACTCCGGTTGCAATTCAAAGACTCTGGTTGAAGTCCAATCTTCAGAAGTTACCCCTAATAATCCACAGATTCCGCCTTCAATAATCATATGTGCTCCAGAAAATTCTCCTTCTACTAGTAATAACACTTTAATCGTAGTTGCTCCCAGAAAAAGTATATTTGTTTCTAGACTACATCATAGTAATTCTGTAGATAACATTAGTAATTATATCAAGTCCAAAATTCAAAATGTTCTTGATAATGATTATAACATTTTGAAATTTAACTCATCTATACCACGTGATTTATCATCATTTAAAATAACGGTTCATTCTAAATTGTATGATCTAATGTTAAAAGATTCTTTTTGGCCAAACGGTACATTGGTAAAAGAATTTGAATTTAGAAAAAGGCGAAATGTTGTTAAACCAATAACGCTACCTTGTGATTCGAATGTCCCAAAAAAAATAAATAAATCTATATCTTTGCTCTATCAAAATGTTAGAGGCCTAAACACTAAACTTAAAAATACATATTTAAAGTCTTTTGAATCAGATCTTAAAATTCTCGTTTTTACAGAAACTTGGCTTAAACCGGATATCCGTGATACTGAAATCTTATCCGATCAATACCAACTTTTTAGTAATGATAGATTAAATAAAGTTGGTGGAGGTGTACTCATAGCAGTTCACAATTCCATTTCCTCTGAGCGTGTTGTGCTTACTGATAGTCAAGATGTTGAATTTGTATGTGTGAAATAATCTTACATTAACCAAACTAATTATATAACATGTTCGTATATTCCTCCAAATTCTAATTCAAACATTTATTTAAAACATTCTGAATTAATTAAACACGTTTCACATATTCACTCGCCAAATTCTGAATTAATTTGTCTTGGAGATTTTAACTTACCAAATACATCGTGGACCCTTGATGACGACACGGCACATTATGTAAAAAATATTTTTGACCAATGTCTATATCATCTCAATAATATTTATAATTTTAAAGGTAAAATATTAGACTTAGTGTTTTCTTCATCCGTTAATACTTCATTAAGTAAATGTTCACCTTTTGTAGAACCGGAAGATAAATATCACCCAACACTTGTCATAGACCTTGAACTTAATATTCAAACAAATTATGCAAAACCACAAACTAAGCCTCACAAATTAATTTTTTCTAAGACTAATATTGATCTCCTTCGTTCTATATTATCCAATTCAAGTTGGTCTCATGAAGGTGACATTGAATTGCAAATTTCAAATTTTTATAGCGTACTTAAAAATGCGTTAACTATATCAGTTCCATTATTGAAGTTCTATCCTGACTCAGGACCATTTTGGTTTACTCCACATCTTAGTCGCTTGCGCAACATAAAAAGTAAGTTATTTAAAAAATTTAAAGTATGTAATACCACTTTAAATTATACAAAATATTCACAAGCTCGAAGTAAATATAACATTGAAAATTTAAAGTCTTATTCGATTTATTTAAGAAAAATGAAAAATAACTTTCAGAAGAGTCCTAAAAGCTTTTATAAATTTGTATATTCAAAACGTAAAGTCCGCGAATTTCCTAGTAGCATGAAACTTGGTTGCAGGGAATCAGGGGACCACCTTGAAATAGCAAATTTGTTTGCTGACTTTTTTCAAAATACTTATTCTAAGCCTTCATCCAATCATAATGACAACTATGCTTATAATATTAGTAGATTAAATTATTTCCCCCAAATTATTCTGTCTGAGGAGGAGGCTTTAAATGCTCTTCTATCGTTAAAAAGTAGTAATTCCCCTGGTCCTGATGGAGTACCTGCTTACATTTTAAAGTCATGCGCATATGAGCTTTATTTACCTCTAACCACTATATTTAATTATTCTTTGACATCTGGTTATTTTCCTCAAGTATGGCGATCTAGTTTTATTATTCCTTTGCATAAAGCTGATAATAGAAGTGTCGTCGAAAATTATAGGGGTATTGCAAAATTAAGTGCAATACCGAAATTGTTTGAGTTTTTAGTCTCGCGTAGACTAACGCACTTTGTTTCGTCTATAATATCGCCTTACCAACATGGATTTGTAAAGGGTAGGTCAACTGTAACTAATTTATTAGAACTTATATGTTATGTACACAGGGGGTTTTCAATAAAATGCCAAACTGATATTATATATACTGATTTCAGTAAGGCTTTTGACAAAGTGGATCACACATTATTATTACATAAACTTGACAAAATGGGTTTCGCAACATTATTTTTATCATGGATATCATCTTATTTGCAAGGGCGTACACAGAGAGTTTCTTTCAATAATGTTCTTTCTAAACATATAACTGTGTACTCTGGTGTCCCCCAGGGTAGCCATTTAGGTCCTCTACTTTTTGTATTGTATCTAAATGACCTTCCAACGGTTATACGTTACTCTAAGATCCTAATGTTTGCTGATGATGTCAAACTTTTTTGTAATATGGACTCTCACACTAGTTCCCTTAACTTGCAACATGATATCTACTGCCTTGTTAATTGGTGCAGTGCTAATGGTATGACGCTAAATCTCAAGAAATGTAAAAAACTGTCTTTGTTATGAACACAACCTTTTAAAAGTGATTACCTCATTGGTTCTTACAAATTGGACAATGTAGACTTATTCGTTGACCTTGGTGTAATTTTAGACAATAAATTGCGTTTTAATTTGCATATTGATTCATGTGTAAATAAAGCCAAGTCATTGCTGGGTTTCATAAAAAGATGGTCAAAAGAATTTGACGATCCTTATGTGCCTAAGCGTTGGTTCGGCCCACTTTAGAATACGGTTGCGTATTGTGGAGTCCTTTTTACAAAACATATTCTGCTAAATTGGAATCAGTACAAACCCAATTTCTTTTATATGCTCTCAGAGGATTAGGATGGGATATAAATGATACACTTCCACCATATGAGAATCGCCTAAAACTAATTGAACTTCCGACACTGGAAAAGAGACGTTTAATGTTAAGAGATTTATTTATTATAAAACTTTTGCGTGGCGAAATCGATTCACAGTTTTTAACCGGTGAATCGTAATACTCGAAATTACATACCACTTAAACTTTGCTTGGCTAAATCCAATTATGAATCTTATAATCCTATGAGGTCTTTATGTGATATCTACAACAAATTATATAATGAGATATCATTGACAGACCCTGGCATGTCGTTAAACACACTATTTTACATCTTTAGTATTAAAGCAAGTAGTTGCCAGATTCTCTATTCTCTACTCTTATCTGTTATATGTTGTTTTATTTCCTGTGTGTTGTCTTTATTTGTGAATTTAAACAACCGGCTGATGTATAACTGTAGCTGGTTTCCCTAACGTACTAACCCTCCATAGTTCGGACTATGGGGTGTACGCGCTCCCTACGTAATTGGGAGGTGCCCCCCTCGGTCGGCAGGGGCGGGTGAGAGTGGCGTTGGGACCGATCGATAAAAAAAAGTAAAAGTTTTTATTTTTGAAATATAACTGACAACTATTATGTGTTTAGATAAAATCTCAGTCAAAATCATTTTGACAATGAGATGTCAAATGGACTATCATGAAACAAGTAAAAACGAAACTAAGGTCGACCGGCCTCCCTCCACCGTTTAGAAGGAACTTAAAAAATCCAAAGACTGCCACTTAAATGAATGCCGTTATATGGAGACTATACAAAGACGTATACCTGCTTAAGAATTTTTTTGTCATAGGCTGTAGTACCGATTACGAACTTCAAATACGAAATTTGAAACAGTTCCGGTGAATAATGTCGTTAAAATCATTAAAATATGAGGGATATGCGAAAACGTGAGCCCATTACGAAATTTGTTACAATTTCGGTGAATAATGTCGCCAAAATCATGAAAATACCGAGTATCGGGAGGTACCGTTACATGGGGGCTATACGAAGACGTAAACCTGCATACGAAATTGTTTGTCATAGGTTGTAGTACCCATTACGAACTTTAAATATGAAATTTGAAATAATTCCGGCAAAAAATGTCGCTAAAATCATGAAAATACCGAATATCGGAAGGTACCGTTACATGGGGTCTATACGAAGACGTGGACCGACATGGCCCATTTACGAACTTAACCTGCCTACTGGTAAACTATGCATGTATGCAATATTGTAGCCTTCTACCTCAATTCGCTCGTACCATGATCAAATCATGGTACAATAAAAAAAAAGATCATATTTTTGAAAGAAAATCCAGGCATTTCATTTATAGTTCCCGCTCTTTTACTGATTTTAAAAATGAGGAAAATATTGAAAAATGAAAAAAACTTGTTGCATACACATTTGACAGGAAGCGGGCATAGCCTCAGGGCTGTATTTCTGTAGTTTTGCAGCGGTTCTACCTCCGTATTGTACCATTGGTCGAATGTATAAAAATTAAACATTTTTAACATATGATTATCAGCGTAAGATGTAGTTTTATACTGAATCCATATAGCAGATAATGTGAAGATTTGTCAAAATTTCGATACTTAAAGACACAGGAACTAACAGCACTGACGCCTTAAGATGAAGGGTTTAAAATCTCTATTTTATATGTATTTATATGTTATAAATATAAACGTACACGTTTATATTTAAGACAAGATAAAAAAATCGTCTTCATAAGATTTGGAACATATATCTGTTCCTACGTGCCCCGTGCCGAAAATAATAGATTATTTTATTGTAAGTTTTTAAAATGTACTCCACGTCATACGTACATTTTTTTTTTAATTTACAAGATCGAGTTCTTCACCAAATGGTTTGCCATATTCGATTTAGCAAATAAGTCTTCCTCTATTTATTTACCATAATTTGGAAATTATATAGCGAACTTCATCCAAATAGCAAATGACTAATGAACTCAAATTTAAAGAAATTTTATTTTCCCGAAAAAGTATAGTAATCTGTATATCGCTAAGATAAACAAATCAAATTTTGCATATTTAAAAGCCTATTTCACATTATGAGACTCCGGTATGGAGTTGCGTTATTCCTAGTTTCTTGAATATGAGGTACCTTTCTGGTTGAACCATGGTTGTTGTACAAAAGGACTTTCTGTTACCCATGGTACAATGAAGACAAAGTAGGCCTTGGTACAATGATATCAAGGTAGGGCTATGATACTATATGATTTCAATTTTTTTATTTTCTTGGCTTAATATGTCATCTTTATTTGTTTATGTATGTGTTTTCTTTTCAATAACAAAAAAATTGTTCAGAAAACATTCAAATTCGGATGTTTTCAAAATGTTTATTTCATCGTATGCATCGACAAAATCTAGAGTTTTTGTAGCGAAATAATCCTTTAGAGATATATAGAACCTGGTTTTGAAAAGAAGTGTTGACCTTTCATTCGGTTTTCGCGGTTTTCAATTATTTATTCAAAATAAATGCAACAAGTTGTTTGATTTTTTTATTTTTTTTTGATACTAATTCTGACATTACAAGCCAAACAGGTAGACCTCTATACTTGCAATTTTTTTAAAGTTGGCCTACCTTCTCTTCATTGTACCATGAGGTAGGCTAACTTGAAAAAAAGTTGCAGGCTACGAGGTCTACCTGTAAGGATTGTAGTGTCAGAATTACTATCAAAATAAATGCAACTTTTTGCATTGATTTTGAATAAATAATTAAAAAACGCGAAAACTGAATGAAAGGCCATACTTTATTTTTAAAATCATGTTCTACACATGGTACAATAAAGAGGTAGAACAGAATCGTAAAACTAAAAAATACAGATCTGAGGGTATGCCCGCTTAAATCAATAATACACACGCATACACATATAAAGTTCACATTTTAAACCAAGAAAATAAAAAAAAATTAAATCATATGTTAGTTCTGTCTTAACTTGATTTCATTGTACCATGTTGTTACCTTTTTATTTACAATGACTTTTGGAGAGAAACGTCGAAGACGTACGTCCGGTATTACCCAAATCACAAAATGGCCTACAATGTTAATTATTTTTATTACGATATTCATTTTACTCTCTCAATGTTTCACTATTTTCCCAGTGTCACCCTCGATTATGATTTTCTATTTGGATATGATTTTCTATTTGGATATTGACATGTTTATCTACATTGAAATCGACACATATTGACATCACTGTTTTATATTTGTCTTCTTTTTGGTCTGTCATTCGGGAAACAAGGTGGAATGGAACATTTCAATCATTCAAAACAAAACGAGAGTAAAACATTTCTTCAGTTCTTTTGTTGCGGCGTTTGCTGATAAAGTTCGTTCTTGTCGTTAGAAAAGAAATAACTCGAAACTCCTAACGCGTGAAATTATTTGCCATAAAATACATAAAAGTTTTGAAGGAAAATAATTTGTGATTGGCGTTTGATGTTTTCGAGGGCAGTTTTAACAACGAATTAACCAGAGTAAGTTCCCCAAATCAGACTTCATCTTCTTGCTGAGGGTGTGAGAGTATGTGGATAAATTGTGAAAAAAACGACTCATCTTGATTTGGTGTTGTGTTATTAATTTTCATTTCGTACAATCGTTTTTGCTTAGCCCTCATCGTACTATATACGTGGTATTCTGTGCCTTAGTGGATTTCTCACGTTTGGAAAATTTTGTGCCATTCGAACATTTCAATTGATTTTTTCCAAACCTGCATTTTGTTGCCCCACTTTTGTGGCAGTGCATGAATGCATTTACACGAACCTACAGGCATACATACATATGAATGCATGAGTATTTGAACTCTGACAGTCCCAGGCGCCACCCTAGTCTTTTCTAACTCTGATAGAACGAGCATTAGTTGGCCAATTTGTGTGATTGTGTAGCGAGGGCCATTCATTTGAAATTTGGTATGTGTGTCTTCGCTTCTTAATCATGTTTTTTTTTTTTTCTTTTCTAATGTCATTGCTGTTCTCTTCTTCCGTTTGTTGTTTAATTTCGCCTTTCATGGCCTTCGTGTTTCATAATTTGTTGCGAAAATTGAAGACAATCAATGGAATGAAAGCAACAACAAACAACAACATATAAAACCGGCATGTCATCTTCTGCTCTGAGGAACAAAATGGAAATTCCTCGATGAGGGAATGGAACGGCAAACATGACTTGTCAAATGATTAAACGATGGCAATATATTTAAAATACAAATTGCCTTCAATAATGTGGAAACCTTAACTTGAATTCTGCACGGATTTGTATTCAATGTTCTGCTATTTTCTACATTGAGAGCAGAAAGATATTTGGAACTTCAAAAAAACATGAGAGGTGGCAACAACAGCTGATGCATGAAGTAAATACGAATGAAATGAAACAAATTTAGGAATAATATGGATAAAGAAAGTGGCATTTAGGCTGCCGTCGACAAGAAGTCTTTAAGTAGAAAAAGTCACTTTTTTTCAGAAAACCCTTTTGACAATGTCGACCTACATGCAGTTTAATTGCCTCCTTAAAGCAAAGCTAGCCATGAGGCAACATTTCCACTGACTGTTGTGAAAAAGTTGGTCATGGTACACACTTCCCAAAAGGCAAAGATTTCTTGCTTTGGAAGATTTGACATATACTTTTAAATTTGAGAACTTCTCAATACTTTCACACCAGCTCGTGCAACATGGTTTTTTATTTAAACTCAAACTTAAATATTGTGGTAAAGGTTTTCTACTATGGTAAGAACATCTACAGGCAAATGAACTCCTATCCCCAAAGATATCAGCTCGAATTGACGAATTGAACAAATGTATGGGGCTCAATTGTAGTTTAGTAAAAATCCTTTATTTTCGAAAAATTTTGCAGAGGCAGTGACGGTTGCGGTTATCCAAACGTCGAAAAGGCCGCATTATAGGAGTCCACAAAATAAATGCCAAACTAAAGTTGACACTATAACCTTTCCAAAATGCTGCAAAGTGGGTATATCTTTCCTGGATCCGGACATATGGGTCTTTGAACCGGGACAGCCCGCATAGACTGCATCCTAGGCGCACCATTCCCATGTAACAATTAAGACTACTTTCACTGTAAATGGTGTTAGCCGAATTCACAATCTATGGCATTAAGGATTATACGGGGGTATTCTAGGATATTTTGCTATTACTTAGATATAAAACTCAAAAATAACATTTCGTGGAGTATTTTTTATTGCATCTTGTATATTATGTTCTTTGTACTTTGGTAATTAAAATGCATTTTTAGATTGTCATTTTTCTGGGGATGTTTCGAACTGAACGAATACCTAGGTTATGAGAAGTTACCTTTTTTTCCACATTCTCTTATACAATTTCTATTTATTCGAATCTGTTTGTATTTTTATAAAATTTATAACGTGAATTTTATTCTAATGCATAATATGAAAATTACTGTGTTACCTAAAATTCGACCTTTTTCACCTCAGAAGTAAAACACATGTATTTATATGAGAGTTACCCAAATACGTTGTGTGTTGAAAATATAAATGAATATACAAAAAATTTGAACGTTTGTAATTGCCAAATATTACAATGGCGGGAATTCAACAAAGTATCAATAATAAAGCATTAATATTTGGTAGATTTTAAGATATGGACCTGACGTATTTAAGTATAAGCCTATTTCTAGAATTCTCTTTTGAAGACTTGATAAATTACTAAACGACATGCCTTTTAAAACACTTTAGTTTTTTATATAAACTAAACTTTGTTTTATGTATGCCTGATTGTTTCATTTTAAGATATTCTGTCATGTGACGAAAACCAAAATATCTCATTTTTTTATAATTATCGTACTTCCGTTCCTGGAAAAATGCAATGTTCTGCGTTTTGATTCCATTAAAATCTGTTCAAAATAAACTGCTGACTTCTCTTATAATAGTAATGATGGGAATAAAAATTTATACTCAAATACGATGAGATACGTATATCAGTAACTTTGATATATATTAAATAAATGTCGTATATGCCGCATTCACTTCCAGTCATAGTCCATCCCGCCATAATACAAAATAGCTTGTAAAATATTGATTCCGAAAACATGTGTCTGATGTAAACCAATCTTCCACCTCGATTGCAAGTGATCATTATTAATTGTTTTTAGTAAGTGGTTAAGAGTTTTCCTGACCTCTGCAAGTAGTCAGACTGAGCTAACCTTTTGTAGAATTGATTGTGGGTGGCATTCGAGCATTTCGGGGACACCATGTGTGAGAAATAAAACAATATGCACTATTTAATGAAAAGTGCAAATTTCTCACACAAAATACTATATATTGTACTGCAAGTGTAATTGTTGTGCCTGCCGTCTGCATCAGGTTTTGCCGTATAATTCTCTCGTGTTATGTAAGAAACGTAAATCGAGAAGAAAGTCCATAATTTTCTTCAATTTAAATGTAAATTTGCTATGTGCACAATCATTCATATGACTAGATAACATAAATAACAATAAATTTGAATCAGACTTTACTTATCGCACACAGCCGCACACACAAACACACCCATACCCGCGGTGTCATGCACTCACACTTAAGCAAACACGAGATTTTACCATTGAATGTCAAAAATTATATCAACATCACCTTCAAATGATAAAAAAATATATATGCCAAATTAACACCCGTCACAAATTGATAAGCATTTGTTGTAGTGCGAGTTGTCGTCAGTGCGAGTTGTCGTCACAAGGAAAATAAATAATTGTCGAAAGAAGTGTTGTTATTTTAATCATAGAATAGAGGAGGTTCGATAGATATTCAAACTGAGGCAAACCCCAAAATGGAAAATTTCATGATTTGTTCAATCAAAAGTATTTGTAAAAAGCCTGTGATTTCGAGATCAGTTGTTGACGCGATTTGTGATAAACAAGATGTTTACAAATTATTATCAATTTGACGTCGATATGTCCATTCTTAGCGTTACACGTAATAATAACTGATAACAATTTATAAAAGAGAAATCTTTTAATTACATACATTCAGTAATTTCTAAAAATTGTAAAAATGTGTTCTCTCTCCCATACCGCGAACAAGTCAATGAATGTTTGCTACGTACAAATTCAATTTCCCGTTCCCCCATTTCGACGATGACGACTACAGTGTGCAGGTTAATTATTCTGAAATAGCCTTTTAATGGCTTTTAGATTCTTATTTAATTAAGCCAAAAAATAAACAACGAAGGCTCGTGCGTACATACAGTGGTGGCCAAAACATATGCAACAAATATTAGTTTTTTAAGAAGTCCTCTAAAAAAAATATTTTCTAAAGGAAACAAACGGAACTTGTTATAAATTTTTTTAGCTCATTTTATTGGTTAACAGAAAATAAAATTTAATCCATACTTATAACAAAGAAAACATAGAAAATTTGTAGATATTCAATATAGTCTAATATTTGGTTGGTCAAAACATATGCAACCAATCATTGTGTTAAATTGTTTGTGCAAGAATATTAATATTTTGTAGCAAATCCTTTATTTTTAATTACAGCCTGACATCGGCGACGCATGGACGATATAAGGTTGTCAATAAAATGTTGAGGAATCGATTTCCAGGCCTCTTCCAACCTGTTGTACAAAATATTCGTATTTGTACAATTTTCACGATTGATTCTTTGATTGACGATTTCCCAAAGGTTCTCAATGGGGTTTAAATCAGGTGATTGCGGTGGCCATTGCATTACTGCAACATCATTTTGTGCTAACCACGATTTAACAACTCTTGAAGAGTGTTTGGGGTCGTTGTCGTGCTGGAATATCCATCGCAATGGCATCTCATACTCTGCATATGGTAGCATTACCGTTTCCAATATGTCTTTGTACATGTACTGATCCATTATTCCATTAATTCTATGCAATGGACCTACTCCTGCAGCAGAAAAACACCCCCACACCATTACGCTGCCTCCTCCATGTTTCACTGTCTTTGTACAGTATCGAGCTTGGAGCCGCTTATTAGGTGGTCGCCGTACATAACGCATACCATCGCTACCAAAGACGTTAAATTTGGATTCGTCGCTAAACAATACAGTTCTCCATTTCATTTCTGTCCAATGTAAATGCTCCTTTGCAAACTGCAAACGCTTTTTTTGATTACGTATGGAAATAAGAGGTTTTTTTGCTGGGCGGCGGGCTGGAAGGGAGGCATCATTTAGACGTCTGCGAATAGTCCGATCAGAAATTTGTATTGGGAGTGTTGCAGCAATTTTTGAGGATGTGATAAAAGGATCTTTTTTCACTTTTTGGATTATTAAATTGTCCGTACGATTAGTTGTTTTGCGAGGTCGACCTCCGCTGTGTTGTACCGAAACATCCGAATTCTTTTTAAAATTCGCAATAATGCGAGAAACTGAACTTTTATGCACCTTGTATTTTAGTGAAATATTTTTTTGTGACATTCCTTCGGAAAAATCGGCCACAATACGTTTTCTTAGCTCGATTCCGAACTTATCCCGCGCCATAATTAAATATCTTTTTTTTACTTTTAATCGAAATTCTACTGCTAATTTGTGCAAGGTTATCCGTGATTAATACAGTTTCAACAAATATATTATGAAAACACGTGAGAAAAAGTGGTAAAAATACCGTTATCCGTAAATGATCGAAGAGTTGCATATGTTTTGTCCATATCCATTTTTAGGTTATCGATAAACATAAAAAAAAATTGACAAAATCAAAACCAGATGTTTGTTCTGGTACATATGATCGGTGTCTAAGTTACTACAGAGGAATATAGATGTATTATTAACGTATTGCTTGGAACAAAAATTGCTTTTATGAGTCATTTTACAATATGTGATGTCCAGTTGCATATGTATTGGCCACCACTGTATGTATGTAGTTTTTTATAACAAAATACAATTCGTTTTCATTTGATTAAAAACGTCTTTGAAATATATAGCGATAGTAGCAGCAGTAGCACAATTTACCCTCTGCCCAGTATTGTTTCATGGATCATGTCTTGAAAAGATACAGTGTGATATGAAAAAACTGCAACCAACTTCAGACTGCTGTCATTTCTAAGCCACTCGTCCGACAGCTGTTAAACTTATCCCAGTGATAGCTCATTATATTGTTCACAAGTGTACAAAAGCATTTTGGTGAGAATTTTCCAGAAAAAAGTTATTCGTGATGGAATTCAAGCGTGATAGTGTGATTTCTTTATAAATGGCTGGAAAACCACAAGCGGCTATCGTTAGAGAACTCCAGCATTTAAATGTGAATAAATCTTTTATGTCTCGTACCATCTCTCGTTACCGTGATACTGGTAGCGTAGCCAGTCGTCAAGGAAGTGGACGAAAGAAAACAGCAACACCCGTGTCGCAGTGGCCGAAAAATGGTTCGTGAGCTGAACATATCGCAATATTCCATTCGGCTATTCCAAAAAGTGCAAGAACTTACACAAAATGATCGTGTTTACTTGCCAAAGAGGTCAGCTGAAAATGTGCACCTTCGGTTGGCCACCAGAACTCAAGCGCCGCTCGAATTAATCGACCGAATATTATCGCGAAAATATTCTGGAGGGTGTATTAAACATTGGCCACGTGAACATTTTGGCACTCAGCACGCGCCACCCAAGAATGGTTACAAAATGATGTTCCTCGCTTCATTTCCAGCGCACAATGGCCACCAAGGATACCAATCCGTTGGACTATTGTGTCTGGAGTATTTTGGATAGCAGGGTTGGCACTAAAAAATACCAAAGTGTCGATCACATTCAGCAAGCTCTTCGCCGGGAATGGACCAAAATACTGCAGAGTTGGACTATTGTGTCTGGAGTATTTTGGATAGCAGGGTTGGCACTAAAAAATACCAAAGTGTCGATCACATTCAGCAAGCTCTTCGCCGGGAATGGGCCAAAATACCGCAGAGCAACATTCGCATGAAGACCATAATTCGACCCATAGGTGACCAATTCGACCAAATCTAAACTAATTCTAAAATTTTATGCTATTTCCGACATTTTTTGCTTTCACTCAATAAAATTAAAAAAATGAAAAAATTATGGCGTTTGACTTTGTTGCCGTTTTTTATTTCACCCTGTATATCATGTAGTTAATGGTCTTGAAATCAGACTAAAATAAATAACAAAATTTAATCTTACTATAATAAAGTTCCATACCATTCCTGTTCAATAAAACAAACATTTCAAAGAGTTACCTGCTGGTAAGTCATTGTATTTGCAGATTTTTTAAAATATGAAAAATGTTGGTTTCGAATGAATGCGAAATAATATAAATTTTATATTTAGGATGGTAATGAAGAATGTCTCTACTTTAGAAAATTATTTTTTATAAATATATGTAAGTTTTTCGCACCCAATGCAAAAATTGAAATACTCTAGGAGTTCCAAACAACTGTTCGGCCCATTCGTCGGGATAATTGTTCACTACCTGCTCTGCATGTATCCAGTTTTTGGGTGCGGTCTTAAAGTAAAAAAGCAATTTCAAAATCTTCTGAAAATGTATGTCGTATAATCAAGCAAATACTAAAATAAATGCCTTGCCCCACTGTATATATTCGTATATATATATTACAGCCAGAACAAAAATAATTGTGCCGGGGGCTTTCCCGTTATAAGTGATTTTCAAATAAATTTGTTTTCTACAACGAAATCTTTAGATGCAGTCCAGACGCGAGAGTTAAGCAAATACAGATTCTGGCTTACTTACTTTGTTGTAGTACACAAGGTAAATAAACAAATTAAAACGTAAATTATGGTTAAGTTAAAACGTATTATTTTCGGGCCATAAAATGTATGCGGTCATGTGCATTTGATATTCAAATAGTCTATTTGACATTGACTGCCAATGTGTGTTGTTGTGATTTTGTATTTGTCACTTGAACAAAATAACACGAGTATGAATTCGAGTGGAACTTGGTTGAGTTCATTTCTTAATGTGTTAGAAAAAAATAAGCATGGGTTAACAATTCAAATAACTAGGTTCACGTTTTCTCTTATGGGATACCATATTGCCATTACAGGTCATCAGGGGCTTACCAAAAGCTAAGGTGATTCGATGCAATTTTGTAAAACATGCATTCGCTTACAATTAAATTAACTTTCATGAAAAAAAGCATTATTTACTTTTTAGTAACTTAAGAAGTAAACAAATAGTAAGTTCGGCCGGGACGAAGTTTTGATTCCCTCCCATGATATATACAAAGGCAGTTAGACTCTCATTATAAACTTCAAATACAAAATTTCTGACTATTCCGTTGAAAAAAAGGGGTGAAATGCTCAAAATGAGGTGGTACCGTTACATAACCGTTAGGAACATATAACAGCCTTTAAATTTTAACCAACTCTTCGAAAATGTGCAGAAAATCGCCGAAAAGCTTAAAACGAGGAGGTTCCATTTTATGGGGGCAATACGAAAAAGTTGGCCGATAAAGCCGTTCATGAATATACATACTTGGTTGCATGCATGGTACAATGAAGAGAAGGTAGGCCAACTTTGAAAAAATTGCAAGTATAGAGGTCTACCTGTTTGGCTTGTAATGTCAGAATTAGTATCAGAACAATAAAAAAAATCAAACAACTTGTTGCATTTATTTTGAATAAATAATTGAAAACCGCGAAAACTGAATGAAAGGTCAACACTTCTTTTCAAAACCATGTTCTATGTATCTCTAAAGGATTATTTGGCTACAAAAACTCTAGATTTTGTCGATGCATACTATGAAATAAACATTTTGAAAACATCCGAATTTGAATATTTTCTGAACAAGTTTTTTGTTACTTAAAAAAAAACACATACATAAACAAATAAAGATGACATATTAAGCCAAGAAAACAAAAAATTAAAATCATATGGTATCATAGCCCTACCTTGATATCATTGTACCATGCTTGGTTGGGTCTTAAATGATAACGGAATAATAAACATAATATACCTTCCATGGTAGAGGGTAAAAAAGTTTACAAATTATACTTTCTACTTCAAAAGGTGAAATATTAAAAGCATTGGAGAGCGTTTAATAATACCCATATTCCACCAACATTTCATCAATTGGAATTATAAATAGGAACAATATTCACCAAAATAGAAGAAACAAGTGGTATGATGGAATGTTGTTATCATGACTAATACTTATGTTGCAACGTATGCGAAGCTATTTTGTATATTAGTTACACAAAATGCACTGATTGATTTACTGAGGAAAATATTCAAAACAAAGCAACAATTTGTATATTTTTGATAGTTTTCAAAACGTCCAAAGTCGAAGCTTTTAAATGCCAGTACTTGAAATATTCAAATATTGTGTCCCATTTATTCCGATTTAAATATATAGCTAAGCCTTCCTATTTTACTTATTGAGATAGAAAGGTCCTAATAATATAGCGGATAATGAAACTGAATTTATTCCATTATTTAAACGTTACTTTTTGTCGAGATTTTTAATCAACGTCAAATATTTATAATTTTTTTTAATTTACCAAGAAATTATGTAACAGTACAGGTATTCAAGTTTTGGCACGTCAAAATACCGCTTCAGATGTGCTTTTTGCTTCTTTTTAGTGTGTCGTAACAAACACATACGTATATGCAAATAATCGCTTCACCTTCAAACAAGCTATTTACGAATAATCTGTTTTGAAAACCAAAACTATACACTACCCATTATTGGTTTTTAAAAATCGCTCCATTCTATTTTCACATGTGTGAGTCATTAGTGCCATTTATGCCAACGCTACGCTTAGATTTGTAAATGAAACAAAGTTTGAATTCATTTGAAAGTTGCGATATTCAAAAAGATCTGTCTACATTTCTATCAGAATGTTGTACGCAAATGTACAATAGAGAATAGTATCCAAAATGTTAATTGCTTTTTATACCCTCCACCATACTATGGAGGTTATATTAACTTTGTCATTCCGTTTGTAACTCCTCTAATCATGTTAGACCTAACAAAGTATATATATTCTTGATCAGCTTAAAATTCTATGTTGATTTTGCGACGTCCGTCTGTCTGTCTGTTGTAATCACGCTATCTTTCGAACGAAAAAATTTTGCAGACATGTTTATTTTGCCAGTAGGCAGGTTGAGTTCGTAAATGGGCCATGTAGGTCCCTGTTTTCATTAGCCCCCATATAACGGTACCTCCCGATATTCGGTTTTTGATGATTTTAGCGACATTATTTACCGGGATTGTTTCAAATTTGGTATTTGAAGTTCCAAAGGGATACTCCAGCCTAAGACAGAAAATTGTCTGTGCAGGTCCACGTCTTCGTATAGCCCACATATAACGGTAACTCCCGATATTCGGTTTTTGATGATTTTAGCGACGTTATTCACCGAAATCTCTTTCAAATTTGGTATTTGAAGTTCGTAATGGATATACAGCCTATAACACGTCTTTGCATAACACCCATACAACTGTACCTCCCTATGTACGGTATTTTAATGATTATAGCGACATTATTCACCGGAATGGTTTCAAATTTGGTATTTTAAGTTCGTATTGGATACTACAGCTTATGACAGAAAATTGTCTTTGCAGGTCCACGTTTTCGTATAGCCTCCATATAACGGTACCTTCCAAAATGCCGTATTTTGATGACTTCAGCGACATTATTCACCGGAATTGCTTCAAATTTGGTATTTGAAGTTCGTAATGGATACTACAGTCTAAGACAGAAAATTGTCTGTGCAGGTCCTCGTTTTGGTATAGCCACTGTACCTCCCTATATTCGGCATTTTGACGATTTTAGCTACATTATTCCCCATTTTTTTTTCAGCTTTCGCATTTTAATATTGTAATGGCTTATGACAAAGTTGCCTATGCAGGTCCGCGTCGTCGTACAGACCCTAATATAACGGCAACATTCAGTAGTTTTAAGATTTTAACAGAATTTTTATTTTTTTTTTTTATTTTCCAAATGTTGGAGGGTATTCAAAGTTCCGCTTGGCCGAACTTACAGCTTTTTTACTTGTTAAAGTAACCCTTTGTAATATTTTCCAATTCCAAACATTCACATTTTTGTATTATTTTTTAAACACACAAAAAAGGAATTGTTCAATTGACATTGTTGAAATTGTTTAAAATTGAAATTTCGTGGGCCCGACGTTACTGGGTAACTCTCATATAAATACATCTGTTTAAATTGTGTGGTGAAAAACGTCGCTTAAATATTTTTGGACGCTAAGGAAAAGTGGTATTGAATTTACATTATCTTGAACGTAGTAAGGTAAGCATGTTCCCATTGGTTAATAAGTTCTATTTAGGACTTATTAGACAGTTACAGTTTCTTAGAATTTGTTTTATCGAAACATATTTATTTGAAACATTTGGTTACAAAAAAAAATTAATACAAATCTTATTACCAATAAACAACTTAAATAATGCAGCAAAATTAATTTTTACAAAAAACTAATTATGAAAAGGAATCTAAAAAGCAAAAGCGTTACATTAATTTGTTTAGAAAGCTAACCAATCGCATTTGTTTAATTAAGAATCTAATATTAAAATAAATGAAATCCATTTTTCTATTAATGAGTATTTATTTAAAATTCGAATGGAAGAGAATAGTCGCTTTTACACACTCCATGGTGGATATGTACTTTGATTTCATGTTTCCGTTTGCAATCGATCGAAATAATCAGCTAGAAGATGGACTATGTTTCTTCACATTTACGAAATCTTCCAATTTAAGGTGTTTTTAAAGTTTTCACCTAATTTCATCGGCTCTACAAGTTTATATGTATTAACAATGTAGAATTACAGCTGATAGATGTGGATTTTACTCTTCTCTCTTCTAATATCGTAGACGCTGCAAACTACTTATAATTGGTTGTGGTCCACAGGAAAACGTAGGAATTTTATCGCTAATTTTTTGGGAAAGGGTTCGGTTCCTATTTAAAAATGTTAATATCTCAAGGAAGCGCTTTGTCTTTCCTTCAGCTTCTACTTTATAATCGGTGGTTATTTTCATGTAGCTAATTTTTGAGTGGTACAGTATAATAGTAAATATATTATTTACTCTAGGAAATGTTTGTATGCTCAGCATCTAATGGTTAACGTCATATTTTGTAGTTATTCGTTAATGTGGCCTCGGTTTGTTGCCTCTAATTTATATTGATTTTCATTCCTATTTTTTGTTAAGAATACATATTTATCTAGAGCTGCTGTGAAGAGCTCAGTGCCTTTTCCAAGCCATTTCTCAGTTGACTGGCTATGTAAACATAATTAAAATATTGCGCATATTAATAAGTATAATTAAGTGGCTGCTTTTTGTCTGTTTGGTTTATTTTTAGACATCTGAATTTTAGATCCACAGCATATTTGGATATTCACTGTTGCAAAGCAAAGGTAAGTTTGATTTGAATTAATGCTTAAATGATAAGGGCAATGAAGATACGTATAAAATAATACTCATTAAAGTTCATTCTTCCGGGAGTTTTACAATGTTTTCCTCAGCATATTGAATTGATATTTAAACGAAATTAAAAAATTTTGATTTTATTTGACACCTTAAAAAATTAAATTCTGAAATATTTGTTTCCATATTAAAGCGTTACCTAAATACCAAGTAAAATACATGTACAATACAATACAATAAGGAGCTAGAACAGCTTCCTAAAACTACAGAAATACATCTCTGAGGCTATGCCCGCTTCCTTTCAGACTTATTCAAAATTGTATACAAAAAGTCGTTTTCATTTTTTTTATATTTTTCTAGATTTTTAAAAAGAATTAAATAGCGCGAAAAATTAAATAAATGCCTGGATTTTCTCCTAATAATATGATCCAAACTGTTCAAGCTTTCAATTTCATGGCTAAACTGGTTAATAGCTTTAATGCGCGAGCCGCAATGTACGTGTCTTTCAATCGTTGGTTTTCCAAATATTTTCTTTTTATTTTTCAAAACAATAAATACATACACAAAATTGACAGAAATCGCCACATTTAGAAAAAAAAAATGTAATCAGGTGGTAGCTCTACCTTATATTTTTATTGTACCATGCATATATCTATATGAATGTTACCCAAATACGTCGGGCGTACAAAATTTCAAAGTTGAACATATTCAGCATTGACAATTGAATTTTTGTGGGATGAAAATCGGAATGTAAATGGCATATATAACAATTGGATGAATGTTAAAACCTATCAATCTTTACAACGTTATAAGTCGGTGGATTTTAAGGTTTGGACCTGGCGCATTTGGGTAATACGGACGTTTATAAGAATTTACCGCATTGGGAAAATTGAAGATTTGTCTACGCTGCGTCGAATTTTATGTAGCGCTTTTGCTCGCCATTTATCTAAATGACAGAGACCATGGACGAACGACCTTCAAGGGAGAAAGCTGTGTTATAAGTGTGGAGGCACAACAATTTCTTCAAAAACGTAACACTAAAAACGTAATACTATTTTGCAAATATAATCCAGTAATAGTCCGACATCCCATTTTGTTTTTTATGTCCGAAAAATATCAAATCCTGTCTTAAAATCTCTCTTGCAGCGATAAATAAGGACTTTAAAAAACCTAAACACTGAAACAACAAATAACACATAAATCAATACAGATTTCTTGGCAATTCAACCATGCCGGCGCCATAAAAACGAGCCAATTTTTGCTAATTGCGATCAAATCACCTTTCCCCAATGAATTTACATTATCTTGAACAATAGTGTCGATAACAGTGACCAGTAATGACGAATAAATAACACAGAAATTCACGTGAGCTAAGTAAAGCAACAATAATGCCCATAAACAATACAAGAGTGTGTCTGTAAGCCACATGTATATGATAGTCAAATCTAAATCTATTTTTATGATCTAGTAGTAACGTAGTAAGGCTTTAACTATAAATTAGTTGACAGTGCAGTTAATAGGTGATGAAGGCGCTGGCATTCCCATTTTTATATATTCGCTCTGTTTGAACGTTAAATCTGTGATTGCATTTCTTGTTGGTTGGTGTTTTACGTTAAGATAATTCTATGATGGAAAGATGTTAATTAAACAAGTTTGGTACTCAACTTTATCATGTCTTTATGTTTTTCAAATGTACGTTAGGTCATATTTTTCACATCACTCTTTACTGTCATAAATGTGAATAAACGGTGCGATACATAAAATTTACTATAATTTAAACAAATTTAGTGTATATTTAAAGTATCACGCTCTCGATAAAACAAAAATTAATCACAATCAAGTATTTGGTAAATTATTACTCTGTTCCGGTAACTGAAAAAATCTATTAGTATTGCAATTTTTTTCGATATCATAAGGGCAATATCGGTTATCGTAGTAAAAAGTTTTAGATTCTTGCAGTTCTGTAACAGATCATATAGCTATGTTCATAAACTCGAATTGAATTTATAATATGGAAAATAATCATTTATATTTCAATATGTATGCCTTTTAAAATGCGATTTCTTCTATAATTATTTATTACTATTATCATTGACATTATTATGATTATGATTATTATTATAATTATTAAATTCATTCCCACAAAGAGAAATAAATTTAAATTAAATTTTTTAAATAAACATAAATTACCAAAATTTTTACAAAGCAAAGTACCGAAGACGATTCTTCTCTACAATAATACTACATAAGACTTGCCCTTTCAACAGTCGTTTTCGTTACACTCTAATAATCGTTTCTAAAATGTATGTATACAACAAGCAAATATATTTGCTTTATTACAGAATCTATTTTTAGTGATTCGTACATTTGTCAATTGAGCAGACGGTTTAAAAATAAAAAAATCACTCGAACAATAAACACACTAATGTTAAAAAGTATGCCTCTCTATTGGAAAAAAATGAACAGAATTGTTTGAGTCTGATATTCCAACCAATATATGCAGAATCAGATCGAATAAAGTCGTTTGTAAAGACAACAATAATATTGCTGAAATCTCAGAAAACTATGAACATTCTATTTAACCTATTTAAATATGTTATCCTGTCTACCTTTACAATATAAGACATATTATTCCTATAAATCCATGGATTTTGAAAACTTTTACGTACCATAAGAATATTACATCATTGTATATGCGTGAAATCAACAGTTTCTTTTGTTGTTCGGATACAACCACATCAATGTGTGATAAGGAAATTAATTTATACACAGCAACAAGACAAATATTAACGACAGTGGTTTACTTGAGATTGCTGTACACACATACTGCGCATTATTACATTTCAAAGCGGGAGGAATGAACTTTAACGTCATTGTCCATGCAGCAAAAATATTTTTATACATTGATATTTCGATTTAAGATTTTTAGACGTCCTTGTTTCTTTTTTGCGTGGACATGGACAAGGTCGCCACATTGCAGATTAGACATTTGACGATTTTTTAACTGTTCATAATTTATGCTTTGCTGTTGTGCACAAGAATACCGCCATGATTGATGGATTAGTGTAGGAACAAAATGCTGATATATTTAGCTATAAGACGTGACGTATTGACATATACTCTATATTCACGAGAAACACATTCAGTTCTGGCGAATTCCAATATCGTTTAATAATTTATTAAAAAATATGAAAGCATATCCAGAAATTTAAATTAAAATAAAAATTAAAAAAAAAAACTGAAAGTCGCTTTACTTTTATTGTTTGATCATGACAGAATGCAGTTCTACACATATTAAAGAATGATGGTCATCACCTTACCAATGTATGAAATTCTATAAGTATCAATTGTTATTGCTTTAGACAAAGACATAAAACTATAAAGACTGGGCAAAATGCATATGGGCTTTAATTTTTGAATCAGGTAATAGATGGCAGGAGAACAAAACAGAAATGCATTACAAAATTTTAGAAAAATATGTTATTCATATATCGCCGAAAAATGGCGGAAATACGCGGAAAAAAATATCAGCTATGATAGACATGCTCTCAAAAATCTATTCCAGAGCATTTTCTTGTACATTGTATCGATAAAAATCAACAACAACCCTTAAAAAGTGTCAGCTCTGTTAACTTATAACATAATTCTATGTCACGATATCGTGATATAACATATTTTTCCACTACCAACGCCATCTATTGAAGAAAAGTGAAAATGTAATGTCGCAACTTATTATATTATATGTCTTTGCTTTAGAGCCGGGTAATATAATAATTCAAATAAAACTTTTGGATAATGCTTAAAATGCATTCCTAAATTGCTTAAATATGACAATTTTCTCGTCTTAAACGCCGTGCAATAGACGACAATTTTACTCAAAATCGCTAAATGCATCCAAAAGCCATGAAATTTCATGTTAGATGTTTTAAATCTATGAATTTTTTTATGGAAAAATAAAAAAAACTATAATTAAAAAAATCTGTGTATTTTTAAAGTACCTGTCATCTCATTTTGGTAAGCTTTCCATTTATACTTGTAGTTATCCCTTAGTGTTTGTATTTTAATCCGAACCATTTTTAAGCATTTCGAGTTTAAAATGAAAACGATTATAAGAAAAAAGCCAAATTACAAAAGTTTGATTTGCTAAGTAGTAGAAAAAGAGCCATTAAAATTACCAAAAAGATTCTTGCAATTAAAATGATCTAGGGTGAGATAAAAAAAAACTGCAACAAAGTAAAACGCCATATTTTTTTTTTTTGAATGAAAGCAAGAAATATAGGAAACAGCGTCAAATTTTAGCTTTGTTCGAATTGGTCATCTTTGGCACGAATTATGGCCTTCAAGCTGCCAATGAAACCGTCACAAGCTGTCCGAATGTTGCTCTGGTGAAGCGAGGAACCTCATTTTCTTACCATTCTTGGGTGGCGCGTGCTGAGTGCGATGGTGCTGAGTCGTGTTGGAATGTCCAAGGTCTGCGGCCCACACCATCACCATGGCCGGCGCTGGAGTTCTGGTGGCCAACCGAAGGTACACATTTTCGGCTGACCTCTTTGGCAAGTAAACACTACCGTTTTGTTTGTTTACAAATTGCTGGACAACGAATGTTTTCGCATAGGAGAAAACCAAATTCGGCAGTTCACCCCTTTCGGCCAAGCGAAGCAACTCTTTAGCTCTTTTGAGTCTATTTTCTTTCTGTTGCGGTGTAAGTACTTGGACTTTTTGGAATTCCAATGGCTTTACTGCGAGCTCATTTTTCAATATTTACCGAATGGAATATTGCAACATGTTCAGCTCACGAGCCATTTTTCGGCCACCACGACGCGGGGTTCAATCAAGACGCTTCTTTATAAAGATTTATTTACATTTAAATGCTGGAGTGCTGTAACGATAGCCACTTGTGGTTTTCCACCCAAATATAAAGAAATCACACTATCACGCTTGAATTCCATCACGAATAACTTTTTTTCTGGAAAATTCTCCCCAAAATGCTTTTGTGCAATGAAATGAACTGTCACTGAAATAATTTTAGCAGCTGTCGGACGAGTGGCTTAGTATTGACAGCAGTCTGAAGTTGCTTGCAGTTTTTGCATCTCACCCTGTAATCCAAAATAGTAAGCATAGTAGCTGACCACAAAACTTGCCTTGGTCAGAAACGAGATACATTGTATGCTCTAAATTATAATTTTTTATTGGATATACCTGCACCAATGAACGGATTCAAATGACTAAAAGAGCAACAGACATTATCTCAAAAACAGTTAAATGGCAAGGGTAGTGAAGAGTGAATGAAATTACTATAGATTATATGTTTAATGTAAAGGTTTTTATTTGTGAAGTGAAGAAAGCATAAACAATTTTATTAAACGCCAGAAGCCAATTTCTATTTATTAACACTCACAGCTTTTCTACACTCTCCCACAATGGATCACATTGTTAAAATGCATGGATGGCAACCAATCTGAGATTATATATTTTGTTGAATAGTATTTTTAGATTTTCGCTAAATATTGCTAATTACTCTTAACAATGGAAACCATTTTTGCGGAGAACAACAAATAAGTAAATAAAACCCACTAAACGGCTATTGAGTACCATGAAAATGGTTGCTTGCTGTAGCACGTTTGAAATACATATTTGTGTGAGCTAATATTTATTATCCCAATCACATGATTCCACAAAAAATGATAAACGTCAGAGATTTTAACATAAGTATTAATCAAATCAGTAAATTGGTCGAATAGGGCTAAATGCCCATAATTAGAGTTTTGCCAAGACCCGGGATTTATTGCATTTGGAAATGTTTGCATGTTTGTTTGTTTCGCATTTATTTTTAAATAAAGTAATTCTTCGTATACAGTCGAACACGGTTATAATAAATTTTACATTTTTCATTACTTTATGTATGCAAACAACATAAATACATAAAAAATAGTTTTACAACTCTATATATTTTGTACCCTATAAGATTGACTCTTGAAAAAGAGTCAAACAATTGAGCAATATTAATGACTTCATATGCCATAGGTTTCACTGTATATTTCTTTAGTTCCATTTCAAGTGAACTATATGGTTTGTTCACACACTGCGACATCTATAACCAGCCGCACGGATACGTTTTTTTAGGTGCCAATGTGTCTAGATAATAAATGGTACTACCAATTGTGTACTGACTGTAGAAAATAACTTTATTCAACTAATCCAGTTCCATCAACCAGGTGTTTTCAATTCTATCTGCATTGAAATCTAAGTCACATTTTCTAATTACTTAGAAATAAAGGTAGTTTATACTTTTGTAAAATGCTCTTGTCATTGCCTGGAATTGAGGAACGACGAGCAGAGTCGTCGGTGCTGTACGCGACAAAGATATTTTGGCGAACGTGGAAACATTAACAAATACCGCTGTATTGGAATCATGGAAAATGAATGGAATGGTATTCAACTGAAACGTTAACTGAAAGCGAGGAGGGCACTAAGCAAATCAGGCGTTCACATTGAAATTAACACCTTTTTATTATTGTTATTCTCACTTGCCTGTATTCGCCGGTAGCTGTGTGGTGCGTCATTTAGAGTAATTTCGTAAAATGAACTTGTAGTTTTTTTATTTAGCTTTTATATATTTCGTCCAAAGGAATCAACGGCTTTAGTTCATTGTCAGGTATTGTCGATATCGCTAAATATTCGTACAACGCTCTGTCGTCGATATTTGAAATTTTGTTCCATACAAAATTTTAAAATCGCCAGAAAAAGTGATTTAAATGGTTTTCGACGTGCAAATTATCAGTTATTTCGTGAACTTGTGGAATTTTAGCATAGGCTCAAGAGTAGTAGGTTCGTAACACCACACTCTGGTCACATCTCTCACCCACCAACATCGGACGTTTCTAACCGGGTGTTCCAGGTGAGAGCCGCAGTGGATAAATAACTATTGGCCAGAATGCAGTTTCTATTCTTTGGATGTTTTAAACCAAGTATGTAGTTGATTTGTTTGTAGTATGAAATTTGTGCATATAAAACGTTGTATTGCATAGAATGCCGTTAAAAAAAAAAAAAAAAACAAATAATTTTTAGCATTCTATTTATTAGAAAAGAAAAACTCGTGCTAAAATGTTTGAATTGATTGATGTAATGAAACATTTTTGTTGTTAGATCTCGTTCGTAATAAAATAAGTGATAATTTTACATTCTGACGAGTTTTTAGCAATAAAATATTTTATGAATACGGAATATTTTGTAAAATGAGACGTTAAATCATGTGATAAAGATAGATCTGAATTTCGTGTAAAACTAAACATGAAAATGCGATATTTGTATATTCATCTCCTTGCCACTTTTTTTTTTTTTTGGCAATTTTCAATTTTTTAACCAATGAATGGTAACATCAGTCATTTTTAATAGGTCGAAAGGTCAATAGACATTATTAAAATATAATAGCTTCCCTTTGCACAAAAATATGCTCACCAAAAAAAAAAAAAAAAAAAAAACATGGAAAGTTTTTACCTTTTGCAATGTGTTTTCACTTGTGCGAAATATGCGTTTTTTAGTCTCCCAAAAAATATATATTTGAATATAATATTAAACTTTCGGCAATTTTCGCATTCTTTTTTGTTTTATTTTTTATACATGACAATTTATTTTTAAATAAATATTTCTTGTCGCCTAATATATATAGATGTGTATGTGTACGAAATTAAGGCATTTGAAAAAATCTATGTCTTTGAGTTTTTGGCGACAAAAAGACGTCATTTTGCATGGATGCGTTTAATGAAAACAAACAAATCATTATTTAGTATTTGAAGGGAAATGTGTTGATGTGTGAATGAGAATTTATGCATATAACTGCGGTTTTTGAAGAGAGTAACTTAAGTCGACTTGTAAAAAAAAAAAACAAAAGTATTTCAATAAATATACCGCATAAAACTATGTGTTTCGGGGTATAATAAGAATAAGTGAAATGTATAAAACCTCGAAATCTTGACGAACGTAGTCGATCTAGCCATTTGTGTCCGTCCGCCTGTCTCTCCATGTTAATTTGTAATCAAACCACCAGTCGCGGGGTTAGGGGCAGAATAGAAGCCAAAAAATGGAGATGATCGCAATATATTTAGAGGATGAAATGGACCAGAACTATAATTGTAGACTAATCGAGTTTAGAACAGGATCATAACTTTTGTATGAAATTAATATTGAATAATATTGAATTTGAAATAATATTGAATATGATCTTGACCTAGTTTTAATATTCCGTCTACTTAAAACCTAGAATATGTGTCCCGGAAATTATATTTTAATAGCCTCCCGTACTAGACTTGTCATTCCGTTTGTATTCGAGATTTCATCTGAGTAACTATAATGTGCATACATATGTAAATATTCACGACCAAAACAAAATTCTTAGTTTATTTAAACTGGAATCAATTAAGGTAATTTCATTGAAAAATAGAATAAAACCCTTTAAAAACACCTAAAACCAAACGGGACTGTGTGTCATTCTCATGTGTCCTTTCATACATTTTCCAATTCAAAACGATCGTATATAGTATATTAAACAAAACATAGATCAAATTGCTAAAGACAAATAACAACATCCGTTTGTTTAAAAAATTTAAGATTTTATAATATGTACTTAAAAACCTATAATCGAATTATACACAGGTATCTAAGTATTTGTCTTCCATACCACATGCGTTTTATTTGGACAGATGACGAAATTCTAAGAATATATATCTGGTTAGAGTAGGAGTATAATCAAATTCAAATCAAAATTAGCTACAAAGTACATGACCGTATTTTGTTTATGTCACGACTTTTAGACTGTTAAAGGGAATTTTGAAAAGCACTTCTAAGACAATTTGTGCCGACTGTGTCGGCGCTTATCCACAAGTACTAGTTGCTTCGTGTGCTTTTTTTGGCATTTGTTTGTTTGTTTATATTTTTTCATTCTCACCTAATTTCCCCCTATACTCTCGCTCTCACTTGCTCTTTCCGCGTTGATAAATAACGACCGTAGCAACAGAGAAGTGAATACACCACGTAGATTGCGTACATTGGCACTTGGACGACGTGTTCAACTTATTCTCTCGGGAATTCTCTCAGCGCTTATTGTAATTTTATTGATGCCAGATTTCCCGATCCGCTTTGGTATGACATCTCTACTTTCTGAATAGGCGATGCAATGTAATATCTTATAAATAAATATAGACCGGAATTTAAATATTAAATAGTACGTTAACATGACTCAAGATGTAAAGAACAAAAAAATATTTCATTTTATTTATGGAAGCTGTCAAAAATGTAACATTTTATGTGTGGTGTGGTGTAAGGTACCACACTGTAGTAGGGAATTATGTTGCACTTATTGCCAGAATGAGATGAAATCTTGTGCAAATCATTTGGCCTAAGGGCACACCCTATTGAAATTGGAGATAATCTGTCAAAATTTAGATATAGCTCCCATATATATTTTCGTCCCATTCGCCTCTTATTGTGCACCAAATGTGCAATATTATTCCAAATAACATGGAATTTGGCATATACGATCAAATTGAGCCCAAAAAGAAGTATGAGATTGGTGAAAATCAGTTCAGATATAGCTATAGATCCCATATATATTGTTCATATGCACTCCGTAACAACGATATTCCGGAAAATGGATATAATACAGCTCAGAAATACATTTGCCAAATTTTATCGAGATCAATTCAGATTTGGATAGAGCTCCCATATATATCTTTATCGGATTTCACATTTGCCTAAAATCGGATGGCCTGTTCAAATCGGATGGATTTTGATTGATATTGATAAAGACACTAATGCCTCCGTCAAATTGGGTAGAAATCTTTTCAGAGATGGATATACCCCCATAATTGGTTAATTTGCACATTAAATTATAACTGCTTAAAGCCAGAGTAGGCATTCAAAAACTTAATAGTTGATATGATTTAATTCCCATAAATTCCCCATAAAAACGTTTATTTGCCTTTCTTCGCTGGCTACTTATAGTTTTAAACAAGGCTTAACAGGAAGACCACTTTTCACAACGATTTGACAATAATCTAAAGGTGAGAATACTTACACGTTTTTTGACTGGCTTAAGACCAAAAAGGAAAGTAGGGCCATAATCGAACTAAGTCAACCTAAAACTCCCTTGTTCCTCTACCTAAAACTCCGTTGTTCCTCTAAGTTTTATGTACTCTCACCTTTCCTAGATTTTGCACTTTTGTGATTTGACTTTCTTTGAATTTCAAATCACAATTGTGTTTTTGATAGCAAACTTTGTTGTCAGATGGGCTTTCTGGCCGACCTTGTATAGGCCTTGGTTTTAAAGTTCCATTGCTCAATGTTTTAAAGTGGTGTATGACATTTATCGCTTCCAAAATGCCGTTATCAAATCCTTTAAATATGTTTTCGTTTGGGATATGTATTTTTAAGTTTTATGCCGTCAATATCACAAATAAACATACTAATATGTGTTTCAGATACAGCAGTAACAAAATTAGTTTCAGTGGCACCATAAATAAAGCCGGTATTCAACTTATTGCTCGTTATAAATACACACATGTTATATGGTTGTCAAGAAAAATTACAATTATATTAAATTACAATTATTACAATTATATTACAAAATTACAATTATATTATATAATATTCCACGTGTCATCGTTATCGTGAAGGGACTGAGGTCGACCATGACATGGCCTCCATCCCATAGTAAGAAATCGGTAACTAAACCTGATATTCGTTGAAGCGCCCAGGTAGCAACGAAGCTCCGCTAGAATACAGTCAGTACCCTGATACTGCTGATCTGCAACACTAATGTACCCGTGGTCGCACAACGACCTAGCGTTAGGGGGTACTCTTTATGTTTTAGTATTTTAGGGGCACCGAAGCATCGCCTCATCAGTCTAAGGGTTATTGACACTTGGGTATTTAAGCCGAGACTCTTCCCCAGACCCGCTGACTGCCCGCATTCGCAACTGCTCAGCATATCTACTTGGTTTTCCAATACCAGCAACCTGTGAACGCGTCCCGTAGCAATCAGCTATGCTCCCCGAAGGCGGAAAGTCTGAAAAATTACAATCTACCGTTGTAAATAAAAAATTTTTTATCAAAATTAACTTGGGAACAATCCACATTTTCAAAACCGAATTTTTGATAGGGCGCACAACAAATTAGTTGTCAGTAAGTAACATTGATATAAGACGATTTAAGGCATTTCTCAAGACAAATATTTTCACTTGAATTGTACATTTTTTAAATTGTTCTATATATCTGGCATCCCGCAAAGCTACCAACTTTCATACGAACAGATTTTAGCGCCCCATCTCTTTTTATTGCCGCTCTACTACTCAGCCAGCAGTCGGTACCTCTCGCTTTGGTAAACATTTTGCGCACATCGTCGTGGACATTTATTTTTGTTTGAGTGGCTGATGACGTGTGTATGTGCAGAGTGTGTGTGAATGTCGTGTATCTCCGACCATAACAAGCTAATAATGTTGACTTATTTAGTTGCTAAAAGACGGTTCGAGTGGCTTAACGTCAATACTGAATACGAAAAAATCTTCGGAAGCGCTGTCATCGTCGTCATCGCAGATGCGCGCTAGTATCCCCCACAAAACTTTTCATTAGCAAATTAATTCGTAACTCAATTAAAAAATTCTTTTGACATTTAGAATAATTGTTTTGACTCGGTGAAAAAGTATAACCCGCTGGAATTTGTAACGAAACAAAATTTCAAAATGTGCAATTTGTAATCATCGACTCAAAAGAAGAGAAGAAGACGACGAAATAAAACCGGGAAAATGTAAAAATTATTTTTAAAACCACAAATATGCAATTATAATAGTTTCATCCGCCGCTATTTAAATGTGAATTTCGTCAAATGGAACTGGTACCCTGAATGGTTTTTAGCTTTTCGTTTAGATCGTGGTGAAAGTCAAGTTTGTGGAATGGTATTGTTATTGAGATCGCATCGTAAAAACGGAATTTTAAATAAATCCGTTATCATCATTGTTGTTATAAAATCAATAATGTCTCGAATATCTATTTTAAAAAAACGTTCACGCATTTTCGCAACAGCATAGCACTGTTAGGTGTTTTCTGAAAGCTATTCAAAATCTGCGGTTTCAAAAATCTGTCTTCCCAATTTGTGGGTTAATTGTTCGTTATCGTTATGCTGTGTTTTTAAATTTTGCATATTTATTGATTAATTGGTGTTTACATTAAGATCTTATTTGGTACGTACGATTATGTTCGTATGTATGAGTGTGCGTTTATATGACGACCAGTAAACTATTGTCATCGCCAAGAAACACAGGGTTTCAATCTTACCTTAAGAGCTTACGATAATTTTAAACCAAATTACAAATGCCTAGAATTCAGAATAAAACAGATTGCAAAGCACTAAATCGATGTGTCAAAATTCCCAATCTGGACGTCTTTCAAATTTGAACAACTTCATAATTTAAAAAATATGTTTGTTTTTGTGTGGAAATTTCCAATTGTTTTTACACATGAAAAATATACTTATTTGAAAATGGTGATAATTTTATTTATTAACAGATGAGTTAATTTAAACACCGCCTTAAATAAGACGTGGTATTTCTTTCTCAATTACGATTAATTTCCACAATTCATATACAGTTTTGACTGTTACGGCAAAAATTCTTTTTTTTTATTTGGATTGTTTTTTTAAGATCTTCTGAGGTTTGCGGTAGAATGGGAAAGTAGGGCAGAGGCTTTAGGCTGGGTTAAGAGACTTATCAGGCATGGGGATAAATGGCTTGGTTTAAGGATGTGTAACTATTTTTAAAAGCGAAAAAGAGTGCGGATCTTTACTTATGCCAAATAGTAAATCAAAATGAAGCGAAGTTCTTTTTATTTAATTGCAGACAAGCTCATACCAAGAAACTTATGTAGCGATTTTTACAAAAAAATTATCATTAGCCATATCCACGCATGAAAAGTTGTAAGAAACATCCTCCTTGTTTTAAAATTTCCCACCATTTTGCAGAGCTGAAATTTTTAGTTGCAGTAATTCCTTAGTTACTTAGGTATTAATACTAAAACTGCCGAATATACTGATACATGGTGAGGAGCAATCGTCCTATCATGTTTTAAAATAATCCCAAACCACTTTCCCACTGCAAAGCCGCACACATCGATAGATATGAATACCACAACTTTGCTGTTTTACGTAAATGCTTGATAAAATGTGGTCTCTGCCAAATGTAAGCATGGTCAGTTCCCGGTTAAACCACAGATAACCGGTTAATAATCATTGCCAATATTAGTCGATTAAATTTAGACCAATAAGACTGTCAATATTCTTCCTTCCGAAAGGAGAAAATCAACATAAATACATTCGCATGTATGACGGTTAGATTGAATTTCATAACGTGCCGACATTATATTTTTAACGCCCTTATACTGCCCGTTCATTGTTGCTTCGTGATGTTTCGTTTGTCCGCCAATTCGTCGCTGGTTGCTATGCTGATAAAAAATAAACATTTTATTTAAAAAAACGCCAACTACCAAACCTATCTTTTTTTACTCCTCTCCAACCGGTCATCAGATTCAATTCAATTGAATTTATTTAAGCAAAACGAAAAAAAAAATTGATTAAATTCCATGCGAGGAGAAATTCACAAGAACACTGTAGTAGGTGAATAACATTCCGAGGTGGAGAGATTTGAAATATATGTTTGTATGTTATATCGTTTCATAATTTGCACACGCAGACACCAGAAATAACGCTTTCTTTCACTCGTTCACACTGCATTCGTGGTGATGGGAATATATAAGTATGTACATTCATATGGACATACATACATACATTTTGGTGTGAATAATATTTTTTCTGTTAGCGGTTGGTTTAAACTTGTTTAGTAGTAGCATGATGTTTCTTGGTACTTTTTATCTTTTGTGCATACAGTGTGTGACCAAAGTATCCACACACACAAGTCAATAGTCCAGAATTTTATATTCATAAGTCACATGTTAATAAAAGCAAATGATTAACTACCGACAAATGAGGCAAATAATTTGGGAATCTATAAAGGCGGTAATTGAAAATAACGAGACGTGTTGATCCACCAACAGCGATACAATAAGAATGGATACAAGTCCAATACATGGTAAACATGGTCATTTTTCCATTATTGTGTGAGAGAGTCAACTCTTTGAATTATATTTTTGCTTATTGGACGACTTTATGTAAGCCGTGTTACAAAGTTTAGTGCCAAAATACATAATTATGACTTCAAATACAAAGAAATGACATTAGTTTTAAAGCTACTACGTTTGTCGTCAAAAATTATTCTTCTTTTTCCGATCCCCGACTCCCCGGTCCTTAGAAAAACTTAAGATTATCTGTGTAGTACTTCCATGGTAGAAGAACATAGGTAGATGCATCAACTCTTGGAAACATTTATATGTCAAACGTTTTGAAATGTTTTTCTTTTCAAAAATAAGAATATTTTTATATATTTTCTTATACGAAGCCAATCGGAAATTTTAATGATATTTTTTAACAACTTTTACAAATATGAATAACTTTTCATTCAAAATTAAAAATTTTTAATTTCAAATATAGTTTAATAGGTCATTGTCCCAGTAGTTGTGTCGATGCGACTACCTGTATTCTTCTACCATGGTTCTTTCGGTTCACCATGGATAGAAATTGACTGCATTTTTGATGATACTGTATATACTTCATCGATATGAAATATTAATTCGATTTAGCTATGTTAGTCTGAAGAAGTTGCTTTAATGCTTTAAAGTTTTCTGATTTTCGTACTTTTGAAATTGCAATCAAATTCTATTCAAGTTATATGTAGCTTAGCTCTTTCGGTGATTAGAAACCCTCAGAATTTGGAGATTTAAAATCAATTCAAAATTTTTTACCAGTATTTGCTCCCGAAATTTTGAAGCGTTTTCGTACGGAACACATTCAATGTATACCCTTTCTGGTTATTACAAATAATAATATTAAGCAGCACAGTTCGCCCGCGGTGGACCGTTAAAAAGAAATGTAGAGTTATTATTTTAACATAAAAACATGATCTAGAAGTTTTTTCATGGACTAGTAATAATTTGTTTTTGTGTTAATGTCGACAATTCGCATTAGCGTGTAACAATATCCACTCATACATATATACACACGTGTTTACAGCCCTGGGGGTAATTGACCTCTAACGCATTGATTTCTATTGAGCATGGAAATAAATGTAAACAATTAAATTACCAAATCACCCGTCAGCTTATACTCAGTGAGTGTTTTGTAAAAAAAAAAAAAAAAACAGAACAATAATAATTTTAAGTTTGAAATAAAAAACTTTTATTGCATCAGGAAAATTATTCGAACATTTTGTTCGTACCTAATTTCAATGTAAATTCTACTGATCTGTTGTCAATTCTAGACATAATAAAAAAAATCCGACCAACAAGTTATGCAAAATATAAGCTCATTCGGTACCGTCGTATATACAATGTTGTACAAGAACAGAACAACGAAAACGCATATCGAACATTAAAATCGCGTTTTTAGTAATATTTCATTGAGACCATTGAAGTTCAAGGTGAAGATCATTTTCCGCGACTGCGGCATCGTGTAAGCCATTCTCGATGTAGGTATATGCAAACATACATATGCTTGTACATACATAGTTGCAGTCGAATAGAGATGACAACTAGTCTGTCGTATTCGTTATGGGCAGAATACGTTATTGGCTGACTTCTCCCGTCCCAGCCCCCCATGTCCCTTATATCAATCCTCGTGTATCGCATTGTTTTGCGCGATTTTATGTTTACAACGACTTTTCTCAATGAATGGGCAAGTTTTAGAAAGGCGGAGCCGCCGGATGTTTTGTTAGTTTTCGGTACAGCTGATTCGGTTGTCGATACGAGCAAATGATAATGACCGCAATTAGCTATTTTTAGAAATGGAAAAATTTAATTAAACCAGAGATTACAATGGCAACCGGTCGCAATTGTGATTACGGCAG